>NC_142462.1:62255067-62287567 GCF_049115385.1 Moschus berezovskii
TTTATAACACTGTAATGTTTATTAGAGGAATATCTGTGTATATGAAAAATAGTTAAAAGCTAGTCAAGAAAGTCAATTCTGGCTGATGGTTCCTGGAACTGCTCTCACATTTTACATGCATGGGCAAAGAACACTGAAATTTCCCCAGTGTTGCTGCTGTCTAAAACTACTATCATCTCTAATCTCTCAATTCTCAGAATAGATTATGCCCTAGGGATAGGTTAGACTCTATGGGAAGTGGCCATTATAAGGCCATTATTGCACTCTGTGGGGTAAATCATGAAATTATATTATAGCCAATACAAATAAAAAGCCAAGAAGAGAGTTTGTCATTGATATTTAATGAAACTGAAGTTACTATGCTTATGTTTTATGTGCATAAAAAGTTGTGTTAAATCCAAAGCACTGCACTCTCAGCATAAGGGAAACCACTGTACTTCTAAATCTCCAAGGTACTATTTATTGTCCTGCATAAGAAATTAATAAATAATATTATAGTCCTTGAGATAACTGATGCTGTTTAACAAAAAATAAAAATTAGAGAAGTGGGATTTCTAATATATGCATATGACTAAGTTGTAGATACTATTTTATGCAATGAATAAAACAATTTGGTCCTAATAAAAGGTTACATGGTCAGTTAGAAAATGAGAAATGTTGAACCAGGAAAATACACCAAGGAGGTGGGGGGAAAAATCTATGTGTAAGTGTGGTATGTGTATACCCAAAGACAATTTCAGAATAATAAAAGCTGGAAATCATAAAAGCTGGCTTATGAGGGTCATTTTAAAAACAAAACCAATTATTTTGATTGAAAAAAATTAGCAACTGAACTCAACAACTACTTTGATTAAATATTTCATTAAACTAGCCAACAGTTTGAGTCAAATGACTGATGAACCAACTAGTTGTTATGGTCACATGTAGAAGTCCAGAATTTTAACGTTTATTAAATCTAATGTTAATATTCCCAAAGTACCCTATAAAATATACAAATGGAATCTTCTAATAAGATTACTTGTGAAATTCATATTCATTTAATGACTTATTGAAAAAATGATGTTTTCATTTAATAATCATTACAAGTTAAATTTATACTTTCAGATTTTCCAGGTTCAAGCTGGGATTCAGAACATTTTAGTGAATGTTAAACTCTAAGTACTGGAAATTATTAGGAATAAACTCCTAAGGTTAATATAATAGCCTCTTTATCTAATTAGGTCTTATAAATGACCTATGAATATTCAAAACTTTCAAGCTTAAATAGATGAATATTTCTAAGCAGATATTGAGTAGTTGGCAAGACAAACACAGATGTCTATGGGATTAACCTCAAGTCAATTAATCATTTGGGGCATTTAACAATTTTAACTAAAGATCTGTCCTTTATAGTTGGTGTGTCTTAATGTTCTCAAGGCTCTAAGAAGACCTAGGAGGTCTCTGTAGTCTGACTCTGTTTCCTAATCCCTGTTCCACTCCACTGTCCCCTCAGCTGGAGCTCAGTGTCTAAGTTTCTCATTCATTTGTGTTTCACTTTTTCTGGGTTGGGATTTTTATTTGATAAAGAACCTGTGGGAAAGTCTCAAGGTTCAGATAAAGAGGAATAGCAAACAGGAAGTCTTTCTAAAATACAAACACACAGAGAGAGTTTTGTTTTGTTTTTTTAAAACAAAGATTGCTATAAAGGCATGTTCCATTACATTCTCAGATAATTTTAATATACAAATAATTTATTTCATTATGTCATTGCCTTATACAAAAATATACCTGAACTAAGACATGGGAAAATGAGACAGGACTGAATCAAAACCCTTTAGCCATTCTCCACAGGAAGATCACAACCTCCCTGTGTACAATAGTAGTTCTGAAAAATAACTTCTAATCCCAACTCAAAACATCACCCTTAAAACATCATGCTCAGTTCCTACTACAAGCCATTTTTTATGCTGACTTAGTCTGTGCTTTCCTCTTTCATGCACTGTGTGTACAGAACTCGGCATTCCATTTCTCACTGTGTTCTACTTGTGCATATCCTGTCTATCAAAAAGAACCAAGTTATACTTGATCTACTTCTAGAAGAGAGTCTGTTTCACCTGTCCAGCTTTTGCTGACTCCTACTTTGACCTTCCATAGCATTTTTGGGGAATCACTGTTACCCAAAACTATATAATGTTAGAATCCTTACACTGTATCAAATATAATTTTATCCAGTGCTCACATTTTACTCATTAGAAAATGATAACTTTCCAAGAAGTTCTTGCACAGTTACAAAAGTTTTAGGACCCACGATAGATTTTCCAACCTAGGGATCCAGCAAAGGGACTGAGAACCCCCAGGGAATTTGATTTTGAAAGCTAGTGGGATTTAATAACAGAACTTTCTCAGGACTGGGGAAACAGACTCTTGGAGGACACAAACAAAACCTTGTGCACACCAGGACCCAGGAAAAAGGAGCTGTGACCCCACAAGAGACTGAGCCAGATTTGCCTGTGGGTGCCCAGGAGTCTCTGACGGAGGCATGGTTGACAATGGCCTGCCATGGGTTCAGGAACACTGAATACAACAGTTCTGGGAGCTCCAGCATGCTGGCATAAGACCTTTAGAAGGAGATGGCCATTACCTCAGGCTTAACTACAGGGAGTGAACACAGCCCCACCCATCAGCAGAAAATTGGATTAAAGATTTACTGAGCATGGCCCTGCCCATAAGAGCAAGGCCCAAATTCCTCCACAGCCAGTCCCTCCCATCAGGCAGCTTCCACAAGCCTCTTATCCTTATCCAGCAAAGGGCAGACAGAATGAAAACCACAATCACAGAAAACTAACCAAACTGATCACATGGACCACAGCTTTGTTTAACTCAATGAAACTATGAGTCATGCCATGTAAGTCCACCCAAGACAGACCAGTCATGGTGGAGAGTCTGACAAAATATGGTCCACTTCAGTATTTTGGCCTTGAGAATCCCATGAACAGTATGAAAAGGCAAAAAGATATGACACTGAAAGATGAACTCCCCAGGTTGGTAGGTGTCCAATGTGCTAGTAGAGAAGAGTAGAGAAATAACTCCAGAAAGAATGAAGAGATGGAGCCAAAATGAAAACAACACCCAGTTGTGGATGTGTTGGTGATGGAAGTAAAGTCCGATTAACAGTATTGCATATGAACAGGGAATGTTAGGTCCATGAATCAGGGTAATTTAGAAGTGGTCAAACGGGAGATGGCAAAAGTGAACACCAACATTTTTGGAATCAGTGAACTAAAATGGACCAGAATGAGTGAATTTAATTTGGATGACCATTATATATACTATTATGCACAAGAATCCCTTAAAAGAAATGGAGTAGCCCTCATAGTCAACAAAGAGTCCAAAATGCAATACTTGGGTGCAATCTCAAAAACAACAGAATGATCTCTATTCATTTCCAAGGCAAACCATTCAATATCACAGTAATCCAACTCTAAGCCCCAACCACTAAAGCTGAAGAAGCTGATGCTGACCAGTTATATGATGATCTAAAATACCTTCTAGAACTCACACCAACAAAAGATGTCCTTTTCATCATAGGGGGCAGGAATGCAAAAGTAGGAAATTAAGAGATACATGGAGTAACAGGCAAGTTTAGCCTTGGAGTACAAAATGAAGCAGGCAAAGGCTAACAGAATTTGGCCAAGAGAACACACTTTTCATAGCAAACACCCTCTTCCAACAACACAAGAGATGACACTACACATGGACATCATCAGATGGCAAATACCAAAATCAGATTGATTATATTCTTTGTAGTCAAAAATGGAGAAGCTCTATACAGTGAGCAAAATCAAGATCAGGAGCTGACTGTGGCTCATATTATTAACTCCTTGTTGAAAAATTCAGACTTAAATTGAAGAAAGTAGGGAAAACCACTAGACCATTCAGATATGATCTAAATCAAATCCCTTACAATTATACAGTGGAAGTGACAAATAGATTCAAAGGATTAGATCTGATAGAGTTCCTGAAGAACTATGGACGGAGGTGTATAACATTGTACAGGAGGCAGTGATCAAAACCATCTCCAAGAAAAAGAAATGCAAAAAGTCAAAATGGTTGTCTGAGAAGACCTTACAAAGAGCTGAGAAAGAGAGGTTAAAAGCAAAGAAGGAAAGGAAAGATATACCCATCTGAATGCAGAGTGCCAAAGAATAGCAAGGAGAGATAAGAAAGCCTTCCTCAGTGATCAGTGCAAACAAATTGAAGAAAACAATAGAATGGGAAAGACTAGAGATCTTTTCAAGAAAATAAGTGATACTGAGGGAACATTTCATGTAAAGATGGGCACAATAAAGGACAGAAATGGTATGGACCTAACAAAAGCAGAAGATATTTAGAAGAGGTGGCAAGAATACACAGAAGAACTATACAGAAAAAATCTTAATGGCCCAAATAACCACGATGGTGTGGTCACTCACCTAGAGTCAGATATCCTGGAGTGCAAAGTCAAGTGGCCCTTAGGAAGCATCACTATGAACAGGGCTAATGGAGGCGATGGAATTCCAGTTGAGCTATTTCAAATCCTAATAGATGATGCTGTGAAAGTGCTGCACTCAATATGCCAGCAAATTTGGAAAACTCATCAGTAGCCACAGGACTGGAAAAGGTCAGTATTCATTCCAATCCCAAAGAAAGGCAATGTCAAAGAATGTTCAAACTACCGCACAATTGTACTCATTTTACATAATAGCAAAGTAATTCTCAAAATTCTTTAAGCTAGGCTTCAACAGTTCATGAACTAAGAACTTCCAGATGTTCAAGCTGGATTTAGAAAAGGCAGAGGAACCAGAGATCAAATTGCCAACTCTGCAGGATCATAGAAAAACCAAGAGATTTCCAGAAAACCATCTACTTCTGCTTCATTGACTACGCTAAAGATTTTGACTGTGTGGAGTACAACAAACTGTGGAAAATTCTTAAAAAGATTAGAATACCAGACCACCTTACCTGCCTCCTGAGAAATCTCTATGCAGGTCAAGAAGCAACAGTTAGAACCAGACATGGACAATGGACTGGTTCCAAATTGGGAAAGGAGTATGTCAAGGCTGTATATTGTCATCCTGCTTATTTAACTTATGTGCAGAGTAAGTATATCATGCGAAATGCCAGGCTGGATGAAGCACAAGCTGGAATCAAGATTGCCGGGAGAAATATCAATAATCTCAGATGTGCAGATGAAATCACCCTTTTGGCAGAAAGTGAAGAGGAACTTGATGAATGTGAAAGTGGAGAGTAAAAAAGCTGTCCAAAAACTAAAATCATGGCATCTGGTCCCATCAATTTATGGCAAATAGATGGAGAAACAATGGAAACAATGAGATACTTACTTTTTAGGGCTTTAAAATCACTGCAGATGGTGACTGCAGCCATGAAATTAAAAGATGCTTCCTCCTTGGAAGAAAAGCTATGAAAACCTAGACAGCATATTAAAAAGCAGACAATATTTTGCCAACGAAGGTCCGTCCAGTCAAAGCTATGGCTTTTCCAGTAGTCATATACAGATATGAGAATTGAACCATAAAGAAAGCTGAGTGCCGAAGAATTGAAGCTTTTGAACTGTGGTGCTGGAGAAGACTCTTGAGAATCCCTTGGACTGCAAGAAGATGTAACCATTCAACCCTAAGAAATCAACCCTGAATATTCTTTAGCAGAAGCTCCAATACTTTGCATCAGGCCACCTGATGCAGAGTCAACTCATTTGATAAGACCCTGATGCTCGGAAAGATTGAAGGCAGGAGTAGCAGAGGATGACAGAGGGTGAGATGGTTGAATGGCATCACCAACTCGAAGGACATGAGTTCTAGAAAGTTCCGAGAGCTGGTGATGGATAGGGAACCCTGGTGTGCTGCATTCCATGGGGTCTCAGAGTCAGACATGACTGAACGACTGAACTGAACTGACTGAACTTTCCAAGAGTTATGATAAGAATAGGCATAGTCACAACTAGTGCATGACTGGCCTCTGGAATATTTCTTGGAACCTTGTTATTCTTGCTGTTTCACCTTGCATTCATCACATGCACCATACTACATTATTTTGGTGGTGGCTGTACTATGCCTTGCCAACTAGACTATGAACATCATAGATCAAGAGAGCTGTGCACATAGCAGGCACTTAGTAAAAATGTGTTATTTGAATAAATGGTGTACCATCAAGGTAATAAGAGTTTCATTTGTATTAACTATGAAAGAGAAACTTTCTCTCTGGAATTATGTATTCTTGGAATCTTTTTGCTCAGAATTAGTTTGTGAACAAGGTACCAGAGATGAAAATATGTAAATGAAAATTTCCCTTTAGGCTACAGTGTTAGACTGCTCATTTACTAAGATACACTAAAATCAGAGCCAGTAATTATGAATGCTCAGTTCTTAAAAATATTGGACTGCCACCAATACAATGTCTAAAAAAATAAATAAATAATAGGTAAGCATTCACAGGGAATAAAATTGATTAAAAGCTAACCATTGGTGGAATCCTCTTCAATAAAAAAAATCAATTTTATCATGATTATCTCCATTTATTTCTCACTTTTGGATCTCAGAAAGCTCCATGTTTTCACTTGTTTTGTATGCCAATTCAAAAGAAATGGACCCCAAAGAAATTACATGCCTTTGGTGGGGTGTAGAATGAGTCAGAAATTAGTCTCTTCTGGGCCCATTAGCCCCATCTTTCTCTTCTTCCTCTCATTACAGGATATGAGGAGCATTTCATTTATCTCTGGAAAAAAGTGGCTATCTCTTTTGGCTTCACTTTTCCAAATTCTTCAGAGTACCTTGTGTTACACCATTATAGAATAATTCTATTTTCTTCTAGGAAAAATGCTCTCCTTCACCAAAGACAATTCAAATAAAATAAAGGAAACCCTTTAAACAACTTCCTGTCTATGCTGTGCTTACGAATTCTTCCTTATATACCCTCTTCTCCAATTGACTCATTTAAAGGTTTTTAATTAACAGTGTATAATTTAATACAATAATTTTTATGATTTCTATGTATTTACTATTTTGATTAACTTGTAAGTGTAGCATAAAGTAATCCTGAATAATTTAGGCACCTCATTTATAATCTTTAGTCATGCAGTGGTGGTTAAGTGGTTCACAATATAGTATTTAAGAATTCAAAGAGCTTTGAGGACAAAATGCTTGGATTTAAATCCTGGCTCCTTTACTTCCTAGCTGTGTAACCTCGAGGAAGTTACTTAATGTTTCTGTACCTTTGTTTATTTATTTATAAAGCAGAGATAGTAAAGTACCTACTTTACACAGTAGTTACGAGGAATAAATGCTTTTTTTTTTTGGTATATATAAAACACTTCAAAGAGTGACTGGGTCATAAGCAATCAATGTTAGATACAGCCATGATATAATTACAAACTTAAATTCTTTTTTGGAAGAAGTTATAGTATAAATACATTAATTACTTTTAAACGTTGTTATTTAGTTGCTAAGGGGTATCTGACTCTTTGTGACCCCATGGACTGTAGCCCACCAGGCTCCTTTGTCCATGGGATTTCCCAGGCAAGAATACAGGAGTAGGCTGCCATTTCCTTTTCCAGGAGATCTTCCTGACCCAGGGATCAAACCTGCAGACTCACTTCTGCATTTGTATGAACATAATTAGCTCTAAAACTATTTTAGCCCTTCTATAAATTAAGATTTCTATTACTGTATTAGAAAATACTTAAAGATATTTGTGCCCCACATACCAAATGCCAAATATTAGGGTTATTAAAGTAATGACTGCTACTGCTGCTACTGCTAAGTCACTTCAGTCGTGTCCGACTCTTAGCCTGGACTGCAGCCTACCAGGCTCCACGGGATTTTCCAGGCAAGAGTACTGGAGTAGGAAGCCTAGCTACACTTAAAAGTACATTTAATACTAAAAAGAACAAAATAACACCACGTATTACTACAATTATTCCAAAGAACTATTTACAAATACATTCTTGAACACTAAGGCACTAAATCAAAATCTCAGGTCATGTCTCTGATTATTTTCTGATCAACAGAGGAAAGCAAATTTCATACTGGAAGGACCACTTTTGAAGTGTTTGCTGGTCAGTACCCCATGCACTTACTTTCCTCAGCCACCCATCCCAGGCCTCATTATTAACTTGTCATTAAAATCCTTAACATACATGCATTGAATGGTCCAAGCCTGCATCATATGTGCTATATACGTTGGGGTTTATAAGGTTTGATACTATATATTCAGCTGCAGAAACCTTAAGTAGATGTGTTCAAAACTGACTAAAACATGAACATTTTAAGAGATATAACAATATATATAAGCCTTATCCAAAATAAATTTTCTGCCAAAAGCTCCACTATGCTATGGATGGAGTCAAGTCCCCTGTGTCCTTAAAGGCATAAAGAACATCAATTTCACTTTGACAGGAAAAGCCAATAACATATTACCATTATCTCCTATTGTCAGTGATTAACACAAGTTTATAATGTACACGACTGCCAGCCATAAGTTGTTCTAAGAGGAACAGCAATAAGGGATACTGGAGGAGTTAACAGCTGGGAGAGATTATTTGCCTGTAAGCAGAATCCCAAGGCATATATATACTCCTAACTGAATTCATTAAAGACAATAAAGAAAGATAAGTTCAGATGGACAAACAAGAGAAATTCTTACTATCTATCCCAGTAATAAAACTCTTTCTGGGTCTGAATAAGATCTATTCTGAATGGCTTGGATATCCATCATGCCATTGTTCCTTCCTAACTGGAAATTTATGCATGACTCCCGTCAGTTATGATTCTGAGGGATCTTATAGATTAAGCTGTGGTCCTTAATAGAGCCCTTAATAATAAGGCAAAGCCACTTTGAACAAATAGAATCCATTGTTTCTAGAAGTAAGACAGATGATTACATTGGAAACCGAGGACTTTTTCTTTTTTAACTTATGAACAACAAGAAAACAACAAGTAGAAAAAATGTCTTTTTATTATCTCATTTGTGAGATCTTGAATAAAGGATAATAAATAGACTTATTTTTAATATATCTTAAGGCAAGAGTCTAGGAAGTCTGGATTGGATAATCTCCACTGCTTTTCATAGTGTTTATTGGGTACATAATACATACCTGGCATTTAGGTTATCAGAGAAGAGTATAAATTTCTGGCACAGAAGGGCACAGACAGCAGGTAGACACATTTACCTGGACAGTGACTTCAGTAGTTCTTCTAAGCCTTATAAAATATATCCTATTCCTTAAGCAGATTTGGAAGTAACTTCATCTTTGATTTTAAAGCAAATTATCCGTTTGGTAGATAATGAGCATTCATTTAAACTGGAATTGAGGAATTCATTGTGAACAGTTTAAAAACTGTTCTGTCCACAAAACACAAGATTTCCAGTTCAACTATTCCAAGTCCACCACCTACAGTTTACTACAGAAAAGCAATGATTTAAATTATTTGCTTTAAGAAGAAACAGCCAACCTCCTAATTTGACACAGTAGTCATGTATAGATGTGGGAGTTGGACCACAAAGAAGGCTGAGTGCTTAAGAATTGATGCTTTTGAACTGAGGTGTTGGAAAAGACTCTTGAGAGTTCCTGGACTGCAAGGAGATCAAATCAGTTAATCCTAAAGGAAATCAATCCTGAATATTCATCAGAGGGACTGATGTCGAGGCTGAAGCTTCAATACTTTGGCCACATGATGTGAAGAGCCAACTCATTGGAAAAGACCCTGATGTTGGGAAAGATTGAAGGTAGGAGCAGAAGGGGATGACAGAGGATGAGATGGTTGGATGGCATCACTGACTCAATGGACATGAGTTTGAGCAAGTTCTGGGAGATGGTAAAGGACAGGGAAGCCTGGTGTGCTGCAATCCATAGGGTCGCAGAGTCGGACATGACTGAGCGACTGAACAATTTGACATAATTTACACTTGGGAGAATCAGAAAGCTATTTGGAACTTCCTTAGATAATTGGAGGGAAAGTATTTAGTGATGAAGAGATATAGTCTGTTATTATTTCCTGACAGAGAGGTTGACCACCAATAACTGAAATGGAAGTACTAGAAGGATGAACCCCACTTCCTGTTAGAAGTGAAACAATCAACTCAATAAACATTATTTGCAAGCTAAGGATCCAGGGCTCCCCTGGTGCCTCAGACAGTAAAGAATCTGCCTGCAATGTGGGAGACTTGGGTTCAGTCCCTGGGCTGGGAAGATCCCCTGGAGAAGGAAATGGCAATATACTCCAGTATTCTTGCCTGGAGAATTCTATGGACAGAGAAGCCTGGAAAGCTATAGTCCATGGGGTCGCAAAGAGTTGGTCACGACTGAGTGACTAACACACACACAGATTTAGGGACTGATATGGACAATGGTTCCTGCTCTCATAGAGTTTTTAGTCTAATAGAGAAAGTGAGAGATACACATCCGTAACTTTGATACCAAGCAGAGTGTGATCTATACTATACATACAAAGTGTTATGAAAGAGAGGAGATAAATTCTGGCAATGCAATCAGTCAATGATCTATGATGGAGAAATGTGTCACTTCAGGTAGACTTTAAAATATTTAAAAATGTCCATTATGCAGAATTGAGGAAAAGTGCATTCTGAGTAGAAATGGGAAAAACAGAGAATTTTAGATGTGTTTCCCTGGTGGCTCAGTTGGTAAAGAATCTGCCTGCAGCGCAGGAGACCCGGGTTTGATAGCCAGGTAGGGAAGACCCCCTGGAGAAGGGAACGGCTACCTATTCCAGTATTCTTGCCTAGGAAATCCCATAGACAGAGGAGCCTGGCGGGCTACGGTCTATGGTGTCACAGAGTTGGACACGACTGAGTGACTAATACCGTCACTCACACTGTGGATGTGTTGTGGGAATCCTAAGAGTGGGTATGAGGCCATGAGGAGCAGAGACTTGCTAATAAATAAATGTGTTAGAAGGCAGAATAAGGTCAGATGGCGAAGAGCCCTGAGTTCCATTTGTGGAGTTTAAAATTTATTCTTTGCCAGCTGAAGATGATTTTTGCCAGCTAGTGATGTTTTTTGAGCATGGCAGTGAAAAGACATAAGAGTTTAGGAGGACTAATTTGCAAAGGGTAGATTGAATGTAGGCCACTGGAGCTAAGGTGACTAGTTAGGAGCCTATTATGTGTGTGTCAAGTCACTTCAGTCGTGTCAGACTCTTTGCAACCATATGGACTGTAGTACACAGGTCTGATCTGTCCAGGAGATATTCCAGGCAAGATTACTGGATGGGATGCCATGCCCTCCTCCAGGGGATCTTCCCAACCCAGGGATCAAACCCATATCTTTTATGTCTCCTGCATTGGCTAGAGGGTTCTTTACCACTAGCACCACCTGGGAAGCCCAGGAGCCTGCTATAACTACAACAGTATGATTAAGGTCATGATGGTCAGGACTAAGGTAGCAGGATTAGAAACTGTGGAGAGAAGTGAAGAATTTAGGCTATTAGTTATGGACTAAACAGTTTTGCATATATTGCTTGTAAATTTACATGTGTGTGAAATAGTTCTGTTTTATACACTATGAAGAATATTGTTGCTGTTTAGTCACTAAGTCATATTTGACTCTTTTGCAACCCCATGGGCTGTAGCCTGCCAGGCTCCTCCCTGCATGGATGCTTCCCAGGCAGAGATACTGGAGCGGAGTGTCATTTCCTCCTCCAGGGGATCTTCTTTCTCCACCCAGGGATCAAGGTCACATTTCCTGTGTCTCCTGCTTGGCAGGCAAATTCTTTACCATGCAGCCACCTGGAAAGCCCTACCAAGAAGACAGAAGAGCCTAAACCTCTGTCAAAAATTCTAAAAGTTAAAATAGATGATGACTATTCATAACTCATAGTTAAATTTGGTGAATCTTTATATTTGTCGTTTTAACTTCTCAAGAAAAAGTGCATCCCAGAATTATTGGCTATCAGAAAGGAGAAGATGGGAAGATACTGAAACAAATTTCTCTACAGTCCTGACTATGCTTAACCACTAGCACTTGCCACACTCATAAAGTCTGCTGATAACTTAATCTCTGGAAATTGTACTTATTTTTAATTTTTAGTCGATGTCATCTTAAAGAAAAATATACTTTAAAACTGGATATTGAAGGATAATAGCATAAAATGTGGACTCGTTCTCAAGTTTAAAATACAGTATTTTCAGAGGTGAGTAGCAAAGAAGAAAAGAGGTAAGAAGTAGGTATTATATACCTAAAGGATCATGCTAAGGACCTCCAAATAACTGGTGCATTTTTCAATGCCCCAAACCTATTATCAGCTTGGAGATTAATGAACTCTAGGATACTTCTCCCAAATCCCTACAGGTGTGTTCCTCTCTAGGCAGATTCAGTTCAGTTCAGTCATTCAGTCGTGTCTGACTCTTTGTGACTCCATGAATCACAGCACACCAGGCCTCCCTGTCCATCAGCAACTCCCGGAGTTCACTCAAACTCATGTCCATCGAGTCGGTGATGCCATCCAGCCATCTCATTCTCTGTTGTCCCCTTCTCCTCCCGCCCCCAATCCTTCCCAGCCTCAGAGTCTTTTCCAGTGAGTCAACTCTTTGCATGAGGTGGCCAAAGTATTGGAGTTTCAGCTTCAGCAGCAGTCTTTCCAATGAACACCCAGGACTGATCTCCTTTAGAATGGACTGGTTGGATCTCCCTGCAGTCCAAGGGACTCTCAAGAGTCTTCTCCAACGCCACAGTTCAAAAGTATCAATTCTTCGGCGCTCAGCTTTCTTCACAGTCCAACTCTCACATCCATACATGACGAAGGGAAAAACCATAGCCTTGACAGGACGGACCTTGGTTGGCAAAGTAATGTCTCTGCTTTTTAATATGCTATCTAGGTTGGTCATACCCAAGCATTTTTCATATGCTTTCTAAATGAGATCAGTTATTTTACCAGTTTCCCTGTGAAACTTATTTTTTGGGGAACAAAAAAATGACTTCCTAAAAATGTTTTCTTTGGGGGCTTCCCTTATGGCTCAGACGGTAAGGTAAAGCATCTGCCTACACTGCGGAAGACCCGGATTTGATCCCTGGGTCAGGCGTCTTTTAATTTCATGGCTGCAATCAGCATCCACAGTGATTTTGGAGCCCAAAAAGATAAAATCTGACACTGTTTCCACTGTTCCCCCATCTATTTGCCATGAAGTGATGGATCAGATGCCATGATCTTAGTTTTCTGAATTGCAGATTACCTATGCTTAAGCAAAAGAATGATCTATTCTGTGAATGAGATTTATGCTTTAAACCTTAGTCACCTTTGCTCAAATCCTCAAATCATTTGTATCTATTTCCTCTTTCCTCATCTTGCTTAATGCTAGGTTGAAAAGCTTAAGCCTGGTATTTCTGTAGGCAAAAAATAGTCAAATATCAATAACTTCATAAAGTCCAAACTAAAAACCTATTTCATATGAAGCATAACCCAAAGCTATATCTTCCATGAAGACTTTTATGATTCTCCATGTGCATATGTACACTTAAGTCTGGATTTGCAATTTGGTTATCACTCTTTTTCTTCCTTTACTTGGATTCTCTCATTATCTATGCACATATCCATCTCTCAATTAGAGTTTTAGCTCTCTGGAGATTACAGATCATCTGCCAGTTTCAACAGAATATGTTGCTCATAATAGATGCTCAATAAATGCTTATTGAACTTAAATGAATGAAACTCATCTCTGTTTCTGTCAAGACACTATTATAAGGAAATGCAAAGTAGCAGTTGATTTTTATATGGCAGTTTAATTGCTCAGTGTTACAGCCCACTGCTATAATAGTACATACCAAAATCACAAAGAGAGGAATAGCTACATTAATAGACTTATTTGTTTCCTAAGGAAGTGCTGGAGAAGGCAATGGCAAGCCACTCCAGTACTATTGCCTAGAAAATCCCATGGATGGAGGAGCCTGGTAGGCTGCAGTCCGTGGGGTCGCTAAGGGTCGGACACGACTGAGCGACTTCACTTTCACTTTTCACTTTCCACTTTCACACATTGGAGAAGGAAATGGCAACCCACTCCAGTGTTCTTGCCTGGAGAATCCCAGGGACGGGGGAGCCTGGTGGGCTTCCGTCTATGGGGTCACACAGAGTCGGACACGACTGAAGTGACTTAGCAGTAGCAGTAAGGAAGTGTTGGTCCTCTAGTTGTGAAATTTATAAGTACCTAAGGCACCAAGGAAGGGCAGAAGAAATGTTATTGTTGCCACTATCCTACAGCAGAGTCAAATTATAATGGAAGAATTTACCATTTTAGATTGTGTTAACACTGTATATTCTCTCAGTTCAGTACAGTTCAGTCGCTCAGTCGTGTCCAACTCTCCGCGACCCCATGAATCACAGCACTTTCTATAGAAGGATGTAAATTGTCTTCATTTTTTATTTAAGCTTAAGTAAAAGATCTTATGAACTGTTCCTTTTTTCCCTAAAATAAAAAAGCACTATGAATAAAGTTCTCTGAAACTATGTTTAAAACATATTTAAGTCAATAGATATTAGACTATAGAATCACAGTGATGTTTATTTAGATAGTGTCAAATGTAATGATTTAAATACCTATACCATGTTATCACTTATGAGAAATTCAGTGACAATGTAAATTTGACTGGGCCTTACATCTATTAATACTATGAAACTAATGATGGAAATTTTAAGTCTTAAATGTTATAACAGATGTCAACAAATGCTGTGATGAAAAACTTACAATTACTGGCTCATCTGTATAACATGCACAAATTTTAGGCAATGTTAAGTCAATTTTACTAAACACAAGTCAAGACTAAAGGTAAGACTAGGTAAAGTTGTTTTTAATGTGCTTTATTCATGTTAGGAAATCCACTTAAGTCTTTTCTTCAGATAATCCTAGTTGTTTGAGAAAAATCTTAATACATTAAATAGTGTATGCCTATTGAAAAAGGGTAATAAATATCTTTTTACAAAGAGACATGATACATCTTTAAACAAATCCTATGAGCAATTCTTATTCTTTTTCCCTGCCCTAGCATATCTGAAAGACAGAACATGCTTCTATTACTAACTGCAGATCACTACTATAAAAAATGTTATTCCTGGATAAAACTCAAACAGTATCCTCAGAAATAGAATTAAGGGCTTCATCTTTCAGTTTTACTATGGAACATAATTTTACTTGGCCCAATATGGCAACCTTTACCTAGTAAAACAAATTTTTATATAAAGTCCTCTGAGAAATATACTGAATGTTTGCAAATACTTGTAGCCCTTAAACCACACATCTATGTCCTGTTCTATACCAATTTGTTCAAGTTCTTGACTTTTAAGTTTCTTGACAATTGAAAGAAAGAGAAAGTGAAACTGAAGTTGCTCAGTCGTGTCCGACTCTTTGTGACCCTATGGACTGGAGCCCACCAGGCTCCTCTGTCCATGGGATTTTCCAGGGCAGAATACGGAGGTAGTTTGCCATTTCCTTCTCCAGGGGATCTTCCCAACCCAGGGATTGAACTCAGTTCTCCCACATTAAGGGCAGAGTCTTCACTGTCTGAGTTACTAGGAAATCCTTTCTTGATACTTCAGTTCAGTTCAGTTCAGTTCAGTTCAGTCGCTCAGTCGTGTCCGACTCTCTGCGACCCCATGAATCACAGCTCGCCAGGCCTCCCTGTCCATCACCAACTCCCGGAGTTCACTCAAACTCATGTCCACAGAGTCGGTGATGCCATCCAGCCATCTCATTCTCTGTCGTCCCCTTCTCCTCCCACCCCAACCTTTCCCAGCATCATCAGAGTCTTTTCCAGTGAGTCAACTCGTTGCATTGATACTTACTTCTACTTAATTTACCTTTAACCTACATGTGATATATTGATTAAAAGAAAATGTTTACAATCATACAAATTCTCCTTTATTTCTTATATATTGTCATATCTTAATTATTAACAGCACTTAAAAATATCAGAATAGACTGAGTATTGCTATAGGATAACACATCCATTGATCTGCATAGGTTTTTGACCCACAAAATAGCATCAAAGATTTTCTAGTTAAAAGGAAATAGAGAAAATGAGATTTCCTTTTAACTATCTAGAATGTCTATTCAGTACTTAGCACAAAGCTGTTGAATGAATAATGATAATCACTATAAGCATTTAAAAATCAAAGTGTACAATTAACATTTTATGATTTCATGTGTTTGAATAAATTTTTATTCAATATGTTCAAATTTGCTGATGGCAAAAGCTTCATACTTATTACATAAATATCATTGTTTTGAAAATGTAAAATGGATTCCAAACAATAAATACAGATCCCTTTATTAAAATGGAAGATTTAGTTTCATGAGGCTCAGTTTTTGGTTTTCTTTGTTATTTTTGAGTAGCTATCTTAGAAGATGGCTCTCCTGGTGGCTTATATAGTCCGCCTGCCTGCAACACAGGATACATAGGATCAATCCAAGGCTTCCCTGGTGGCTCAAATGGTAAAGAATGTGCCTACAATGTGGGAGACCTGGGTTCAATCTCTGGGTTGGGAAGATCCCTTGGAGGAGGAGATGGAAACCCACTCCATTGTTCTTGCCTGGAGAATCCCCATGGACAGAGGAACCTGGCGGGCTACAGTCCATGGAGTTGCCAAGAGTTGGACACAACTGAGTGACTAAGCACAGCACAGCACAGGATCAATTCCTGGGTCAGGAAGATTCCCTGGAGAAGGAAATGGCAATCCACCTCAGTGGGAAATCTCAAGAACAGAGGACCCTGGTGGGCTATAGTTCACGGGGTTGCAAGAGAGTCAGACACGACTTAGTAACTAAACAACAACAACAACATCTTGGAAGATATAACCACTGCAAATAAAACTTCATGTATGTATTTTTGTCTGTGCTGGGACTCTGCTGCTGAGAGAGCCTTTCTCTAGTTACATAGAATAGGGGCTACTCTCTAGTTGCTGTATGATGGCTTCTCATTGTGGAGGCCTCATTGCTGTGGAGCACAGGCTCTAGGGTATGCAAAATTCAGTAGTTGCTTCACTGTGGGCTCAGTGGTTGTTGCTTCCCAGCTTGAGCATACAGGCTCAATAGTTGCCACGCACAGGCTTAGCTGCTCCATGACATGTGGGATCTTCCCAGATCAGAGATCAAACCCATGTCTTCTGCACTGGCAGGCAGATTCTTTACCAATGAGTTACTAGAACTGAAGTGAAGTTGCTCAGTCCTGTCTGACTCTTCGTGACCGACCCCATGGACTACAGCCCACCAGGCTCCTCTATCCATGGGATTCTCCAGGCAAGAGTACTGGAGCGGGTTGCCATTTCCTTCTCCAGAGGATCTTCCTGACCCAGGGATCAAATCCGGGTCTTCCGCAGTGTAGGCAGATGCTTTACCTTACCGTCTGAGCCATAAGGGAAGCCCCCAAAGAAAACATTTTTAGGAAGTCATTTTTTTGTTCCCCAAAAAATAAGTTTCACAGGGAAACTGGTAAAATAACTGATCTCATTTAGAAAGCATATGAAAAATGGAGATTGTGGAAATTCAATTTTACTTTCCTTCTAGTATATGTACAAGGAAATGATCTAATTATATTTGGAATTTAATGGTAGATTTATAAAAATGGCAAGTTTAGTTATCTCCATTTGAATAGCCAGGTTGAAATGAGAAAGAATTCATGTTTCTTAAATGTTTGCAACTTCTAGAATAATGTTTTATTTAGAAAGTATTTTAGTTTAATATATCACAGAAATAAGTTAATATATGAAACTAAAGTTTTATATGGAAAAGCTTTCTTTTTAAATAAAATGTTTTGGAAGTACTTTTTAAAATGAGAGTTGATCTTAGGCTAACATGAGTAATTAAATAAATAAAATTACTTATACAGTCATAAAGAAAATACTTGTTGTTCAGTTGCTAAGTTGTGTCTGACTCTTTGTGATCTCATGGACTGCCATCATGCCAGGCTCCCCTTTCCTTTACTATCTCCCAGAGTTTACTCAAATTTATGTCCTTTGAGTTGGTGATGCTATCTAACCATCTCATCCTTTGCGGCCCCTTCTCCTTTCACTTTCATTCTTCCCCACCATCAGGGTCTTTTCCAGTGAGTCGTCTCTTTTGTACCAAGTGGCCAATATATTGGAAATTCAGCTTTAGCATCTGTCCTTCCAATGAATATTCGGGGTTGATTTCCTTTAGGATTGACTGGTTTGATCTCTCTGCAGTCCAGGGGTCTCTCAAGAGTCTTCCCCAGCACCACCATAAGAAAAAACCAGTTTTTTAGTGCCCAGCCTTCTTTATGGTCCAAGTCTCATTTTTATACATGACTACTGGAAAAATAAAGCTTTGACTGTATGTACTTTTGATGGCAAAGTGATGTCTCTGCTTTTTAATACAATGTCTAGGTTTGTCATAGCTTTCCTTCCAAAGAGCAAGCATTTTATACTTTCATGGCTGCAATCACTATCTGCAGTGATTTTGGAGCCCAAGAAAATAAAATCCGTCATTGCTTCCACTTTTTCCCCATGAAGTGATGAAACCAGAGGCCATGATCTTAGTTTTCTGAATGTTGAGTTTCAAACCAGTTTTTTCACTCTCCTTCCCCCTTATCAAGAGGCTTTTTAGTTCCTCATTGCTGTCTGCCATTAGAGTGGGATCATCTGCATATCTGAGGTTGTTGATACTTCTCCTGGCAATCTTGACTCCCACTTGTTATTTACCCAGCCCAGCATTTCGCACAATGTACTCTGCATATAAGTCAAATAAGTAGGGCGACAGTATACAGTCTTTTCAAACTCCTTCCTCAATTTTGATGTCCAGTTCCAACTGTTGCTTCTTGACATATAGATTTCTCAGGGGACAAACAAGGTGGTCTGGTATTCCCATATCTTTAAGAACTCTTCATAGTTTGTTGTGATCCACAGAGTCAAAGGCTTTCTCGTAGTCAATGAAGCAGAATTAGGTTTACTCTGGAGTTCCCTTGATTTCTCTATGATTCAACAAATGTTGGAAATCTGATCTCTGGTTCCTCTGCCTTTTCTAAACCCCGTTTGTACATCTGGAAGTTCTTGGTTCACATAATTGCCAAAGTCTAACTTGGAGGATTTTCAGCATAACCTTAACTAGCATGTGAAATGAGTGCAACTGGATGGCAGTTTGAACATTCTTTGGCATTGCCCTTCTTTGGGACTGGAATGAAAACTGACCTTTCCAGTCCTGTGGCCACTGCTGAGTTTTCCAAATTTGCTGACGTACTGAGTGCAGCACTTTAATGGCATTATCTTTTAAGATTTGAAATATCTCAGCTGGAATTCCATCACCTTAACTAGCTTTTTTCTTACTAATGTTTCCTAAGGCCCACTTGACTTCACAGTCCAGGGTTTCTGGCTCTAAGTGAGTGACCACACCATCGTGGTTATCTAGGTTTATAGTTTTATTCTTCTGATATAATAATCCTGATTTCTTCTACTAAAATCTGGACTTTTAAATTCTAAATTAAAGCACACATTAGAGAAAGATTTAAATCTCTTATACACAGAAGTGAATAAGAAGATCGGATAATTAAAAACAACTAGAAATGATAAATTAGCTCTTATTTTATCAATCAAGAACTTATAAAACATACCTTTACCACCATGACTCAATATTTTTCCAATTTTATTATATTTCAGGACTGTTTTCTCTTTTGTAAATTAAAATATCGTTAAACATTTTTATATTGAAATAACTGACTTTCCTTTTATTTGGCTGTTTGCACATAGTTGTCATTAGAACAGTACCCAAACCTCATCCTGGTTCAACAGATAAAAATCCTGCTTATTTCTGGATGAAAATGAAAATATTCCTCCTCTCAGAAATGTACTATCATTAAAAGAGGATAGAAAAATTGGAGTGAACAAATGATTTCCTGTTCCCTATATATCTTGTTTAGTTTGCTTTATTCAGAATATAATTAGAAAATGCCTTACCAAATTTCTCATGTCTTTTCACTATGGCTAAGGATAAACAGCTAAAGAAATTCTAATTTTTCATATTGAAGTCAGAATACAATGTTAAGAGTAATATATTTAATAAATCTTATAAATTCATATTCTATATAGTCATTTTCGATGCTTTTGAACTGTGGTGTTGGAGAAGACTCTTGAGAGTCCCTTATACTGCAAGGAGATCCAACCAGTCCATTCTAAAGGAGATCAATCCTGGATGTTCATTGGAGGGACTGATGCTGAAGCTGAAACTGCAATACTTTGGCCACCTCATGCGACGAGTTGACTCACTGGAAAAGACTCTGATGCTGGGAAAGGTTGGGGGCGGGAGGAGAAGGGGACGACCGAGAATGAGATGGCTGGATGGCATCACCGACTCTGTGGACATGAGTTTGAGTGTACTCCGGGAGTTGGTGATGGACAGGGAGGCCTGGTGTGCTGTGATTCATGGGGTCGCGGAGAGTCGGACACGACTGAGCGACTGAACTGAACTGAACTGATAGTCATTTAGTGTTTGATTGCAAAGGAATGTTATTTTCTTATAAATGTAATAACATTTCTCTCATAAGCTATATTGCCATATTTAGGATGCAGTTTATAATTCTATTCTACCTCCCAAAAGATCTGACCCCAAGGTAGAGTTCCAAAGTTCCATTTTAAGTCAATAGAAGTTCTAAGAAATATAATAAAAAGGCAGATTAAGGTTAATGAAACCTAATTTTATAAATCAAATGTGTATAGACATATATACACATATGTATATGAAATTTCCCTAAGATTTCTTGCCCTTACCTCAACATTTTACTGTAATTTGTTAAAATTTATGCAACAATGTTTAAAGACACTGGATTTTATATGATTTGGAGGCTCACTCCCAAATGAGTTCAAATAGTTTTGCTGCTGCTGCTGCTAAGTCACTTCAGTCGTGTCCGACTCTGTGTGACCCCATAGATGGAAGCCCACCAGGCTTCCCCGTCCCTGGGATTCTCCAGGCAAGAACACTGGAGTGGGTTGCCATTTCCTTCTCCAATGTGTGAAAGTGAAAAGTGAAAGTGAAGTTGCTCAGTTGTGTCTGACCCCTAGGGACCCCATGGACTGCAGCCCACCAGGCTCCTCCATCTATGGGATTCTCCAGGCAAGAGTACTGGAGTGGCTTGCCATTGCAGTGATGATTAAAAAACACAACTAAATTCTTTAAGATTTACCATGTTATGTGATTTATAAGAGTAATATATGTGATCAGAACAGCTTTAATAAAATGAAAATACAAATGCAGTTACTTTGATCATTGAGAAGAACAAATACATCACGTCTAATCTCAGAATCAAAATAGTTGTCCATTGAGATACAACTGGTATCCTTCCATTTTGTGTCTCATAAGTGGTAGCTTTCAAAAAACATTCAAGTATAGGTCTAAAGGACCTTTATATTTCTAACGTGCTGGCCAGAGAAATAAAAGAAAATCTAAATTGTATCTTGACATTTGACCATTAAGTCAGCTTTGATGCTGCTTTATAAGTCCTTTGAACACTTATCTAAAAACTGTTTTTGCCTTGCTCCTTGGACCAAGTTTCAGGCAGAAATGTCAGGATGAGTATATGGTACACAAAGTATATGCTCCTATTTCTCTCTAATTCCTCTTTGATAATTTGGGTTCTAGTTCCTTGAAGATCAGGACTTCAAAGTCCTACAGTTGGGCACTACAGCTCTGGTCAGTCCTCCCTGACACAGTTCATGCATTTTTCCTGGACTTTGGTTCCTCTGCCAAGCTACCCTGACGGGATGCTGCCCATTCACTGCCCGCTCCTGGCAAAGTTGTTTCTTGGATATCTTGACAGATATCTCCACTAGGATTACATATGTTTTGTGTCATTAGGTCTATCCAATCTCTAAGACTGGCTGCTTTGCTGGAGCTATTCTTTTGCTTAAAATGTAGGACTGACTCTATGTTTAGTTTCCTCCAAACTGTGCTTAGCTATGTTCCGTTAGTTCTTAGCATGAGAATGGAATAGGGAGTAAAAACAATATCTTTTATTATAAATCTAGTAAATTATGTCTTTTTCTGACCTGCTAATTAACAAAAGGGACCTGAGATTTAATGTTTAAAATGCAAATTTATCAAGAGTAAGAGAACATTATGTGACCAAGGATTACTTCTGCTCCTGCCTTTTACATGCCCTGATGATATTACACCATTTTGAGTCCTCAAACATTAAGATTATGGTAAGCACACTGAAGAATGTTAGCTTCCACTAGTTACATGAAATTATCGGTCATCGGTTGCTTATATAAATTGTTTAATTCTATCCTACTCATAGAAACTGCTTATGGGATTTAGGAACCCTGAGGTAGAGGTTTATACTGTGTTTTATTGGTATCAAAGTTTTTAAATACAATGTTGTACTTATCTGAAAGGTAAATTTAAAATTCTCCCAAAGTAGTTAAAATGCATATAATTTTAACATATATTAAAATAATATCTTATGTAAATTATCTTCACAATAAGTAATATTTTGAAATGATAGTCAACTTTACATAATAAATTCTTTAGTCATAAAATACCGATAGTCACCCAAAGACATCACTTCCCTATGTAAAAACTGAAGTTAAAATACCATATGGGTATATGAAACCCTTCATTCTTCCCTGGTGCTAGAGGGAAAAATTTAATACTGAATAATAATTGTCATTTTTAAACAATTCAGTCAATTACTTTTTGACCCTTAGCAAAATGAAATTTCTAAGGCTCAGTGTTAGTGCAAACGAAGATGTACTTTCTAACAAAGTGTCTTCTTTAGATATAAAGCAGAAGCAGTAAGCTGCAATACTGTCAGCTAAAAATTTTTTGACACTCTTTGCCTAAATTGTAGGGATTCATACCACAAATGTCAGATACCATCTGTATAGTTCTATAAAAATCCTTTAAAACCCTATAGGAACCCACAAATTTCCACAATTGGCACGGTGGGGATACAGCACTTTTTAGCTAAAGGCACTGTGTCTATGGGAGGATCTTTTTATTAGGAGGAACTAGAATGAGTTGTAAGTGCCACATATGGGGACTAGAATAATGTAAAAAAGAACAGCAGTTACTGAGCCATACTTGTAACACTTAAAAAAAAAAAGAGAGAGATGATAAAGAGCTGGCATAGTCATAAGTTTTGTACAATCACTTTGGAAAGAGATCTCAAAGCTAACTAGCAAAGTTAATAAAAAAAAAGTTTAGAGATTAAATAAAAAATAGAATTAAAACAGAATGAAAATTACAAGGCCCAGAAATGTTAGGAAGAAAATTAAAGATGACCGAAAAAGTATGAATTAAAACATTTGTGAAAACATATGTAAAGGAAAAAAATGCTTTTATGATTAGAGATTCTTAATGCATCTTAATAATTCAAAATATCAGCAAAACTAGTACAGACTTACAGGTATGAAAACAATGAGTATTTTACTTGTTAAAGTCACTTTCAATTGCTTTCCTCTGATATACAGAGCCACTCCAATTTCAAATGCTTTTGTCCACAGAGAGATCTAAGGTCTGTAGGGATTTTATATAAAGTATCACCAACCAAAGGTGTAGGATCTGCAAATTCTACTTATGCCTACAAATAGTAATTTAAATTTTAAGGCAGCCACAGATAATAAAAGGAGAAAGGTAATATTATATACTTGAACTTTTTCATTATGTTTCAAGACAATTCACAACTTATATTAGATTTTCAACACTGTTCTACATAATTGGCATCTAGCCGTGTCCTTTTTAGCTGTCTTTGGTTGCAAAGTATTATTGCTGGAGAGGCTGGAGTTTATTATTGGAGTTACACAACGAACTGAGTTTCTCAAGAAGCAGAGGGTGTTGTCAAGATGACTGACTGGGACATGCAATGCATAGAAACTTGTGGGATATGAAGAGTGTGCATTCAACACGTTAACAAAATGACTGATGTGGTCTCCACTGCAGTCCTGGAATAATACTACACTACTTCTGTGTGAATGCCATGGCCTTTGATTCCCTTACCCTGAGTGCGGTTCTGGCTTCGAAGAACACAACAAAATTATTTTCTAGTCTTATAAGAGCCATATTAACATTCTATACAGAAATCTATACAGAATATCATTAACTTGCAACCTCAAATATTTGCTTTAATAAGAGGGAGACAATAATAATCACCTGCAACTAATATAGAATATTAACAGATAGAACTTAGAAATGGCATGGAGGCTAAGAGGATTCAGGAATGACACATAAGAAATGATCTGAAAACTCAACAGCAGGAGACCCTAATAATCAGAAAGGGGAACTGCATGACAAAGGAAGGCTTTATGCGTAGAGCTCTCCACACAAAACCAGCTCAGAAAGTACATTCGTTTTGATCTCTAGAAACAAAAATTGAAAACATAAAAATGGGAACTTCATTTAACATTTTTACAAGAGAAAGAAAAGGCAAATCTGAGCCAACTTATTGAAAGTGAGGAGAAACAATTGCTTAATATAAAAGAAACAACTGACTTGAACTAAGTATGGAGGGTATATCATTAAATTTCTCTTGGCTTCAGGTTTGGAAGGACACAGGAAATGGATTGATTCTATCAGTGTGAGTTCACCTTCCAGGTCTACTCCAAATGTTTTCTTCTCTTTTCATTCATTTAAGTCTAACACAAGGGAGAAGAAAGTAAGTTCAAATTATTTCTGCCTGAACACAGCATCAATCTTAACTCTTCATGTAGTTTTTATGAGAGGCAAACACTGATATAAAGTAGGAAAAAGCGAAAGTGTTAGCCCCTCAGTTGTGTCTGACTTTGTGACCCTACGGACTGTAGCCCACCATGTTCCTCTATCCATGGATTTCTCCAGGCAATAATACTGGAGTGGGTAGCCATTCATTTCTCCAGGGGATCATCCCAACTCAGGGATCAAATGTGGATCTCCTGCATTGCAGGCAGATTCTTTACTATCTGAGCCACCAGGGAAGCCAATAATCTATAAAACTCCGGAAAGTCAGATAATCAGGGAATATTGGCATTGAGGTGCAGAAGGAAAGATATTATAAATTGTAAAGATACTCATATTCTTATTGGAAGTGTCTTTTACATTTGTTTAGACCGTGATGGCTCTAGAACTCTTACAACAGCAGTAGAAAATAAATTTTAGAACTCTACTTGATCGAAAAGAGTGAAAAAAACAAGGTCCAAAAAATTATTAGGTAAAATCTGTAATATTCCACCTGGCTTTAACCTGTCCTATTTTCTGCTAAAATTCTCTTAAACATTCATCTGATTAATACTGTATTAATAACATTCAGAAAACTAAGATCATGGCATCTGGTCCCATCACTTCATGGGAAATAGATGGAGAAACAGTGGAAACAGTGTCAGATTTTATTTCTTTGGGCTCCAAAATCACTGCAGACAGTGATTGCAGCCATGAAATTAAAAGACGCTTACTCCTTGGAAGGAAAGTTATGACCAACCTAGATAGCATATTAAAAAGCAGAGACATTGCCAACCAAGGTACGTCTAGTCAAGGCTATGGTTTTTCCCTTTGTCATGTATGGGTGTGAGAGTTGGACTGTGAAGAAAGTTGATCGCCGAAGAATTGATGCTTTTGAACTGTGATGTTGGAGAAGACTCTTGAGAGTCCCTTGGACTGCAAGGAGATTCAACCAGTCCATTCTAAAGGAGATCAATCCTGGGTGTTCATTGGAAGGACTGATGCTAATGCTGAAACTCCAATACTTTGGCCACCTCATGGGAAGAGTTGACTCACTGGAAAAGACTCTGATGCTGGGAGGGATTGGGGGCGGGAGGAGAAGGGGACGACAGAGAATGAGATGGCTGGATGGCATCACTGATTCGATGGACATGAGTTTGAGTGAACTCCGGGAGTTGGTGATGGACGGGGAGGCCTGGCGTGCTGTGATTCATGGGGTCGCAAAGAGTCGGACACGACTGAGTGACTGAATTGAACTGAACTGAATCTCAATAATTTTTGTTTTCTTTTTCATTTCACCCTCCACAAGATAAAATTTAACAAGGGCTAGGAGGATAATTACAAATGCAGTGAAGACCTGCCCCTTTCTATTCCCCTAACTTTGGACAGTTATAAAATACATATTAACTAAATAAATAGCATTAAAAAATCATATATGTACTATCAACATTTCAAAAAAAATTTCTTAACTAATATTTTATTTAATTATCTCATCTTCTGAAATTTCTTCTTCTCTATCCTTCTTCAGAGTTTTAAGAGAATCCTGGATTGTACTTTTGGAGGGATTACTTCTTGAAATCAAACTATTTTTAATTAACCGTCACCTCCCATTTGATTCTTTATGATCAGTATCACATGGTTATTGAGTGCTTACTTTGTATGGTATAATGTTAGGGGTTTCATATACTATATCTAAAACATAGTCTCTGTCCTTAAGGATTCTTCCATTAAGTGAGAGATAACTGCAAAATGAGCATGTATGTGTGCAAGAACACATGAGCATGTGCACAATCACACACACACACACACTATGCTAGTTACAAATAGTGGTACACATAACAAGCTCTTCAGAAATATGGAGATGAGTGTAGGTCCTGACTGCAAAATTACTTGAGAAAGCCTCCTGGAAAACTAGGATGAGACCGTGAAGGAAAGGTAGAATTTAGAAAAGAGAAGAGAATGAAAAGCAGAAAAAATGGAGAAGAAAGGCAAAGAGTTAAGGCAAAATAAATACACGAGTTTGGCAAAAGCCTTCACTCAGGACAGTCTAAGAGTAAAAGCCACAGAGCCAGGAGGTGTTAAACATGGAGCATCAAAATGAAGAATATGGATGATAATTTGGCCCCTTTTTCTCTAAAAGTAATATATGAGGAGCACCAAACCATAGCTACTCTGCTCTTGTAAAGCTTCAAAACATCTTTTCTATCAACCTCAAGAATATCTCTATATTTTACTATTCTGGAGTTGAGTAAAGACTAAGTGAAGAAAAAGTTTGTTTCACTGTTTCCTAAATCTAAGGACATTTACATTCTTGGATTCTGCAAGTAAGATACTGATTATTTCCTTAATAAAAATGTTTTAATGATCAATATTTTAGGTATTTTAGGTATTATTTAATACTATAGGTAGATCCAGATGAGCTAAAGCATCCTTTGACAGCACACTATTGAACGTTATAATTTCTGTATCGAAATATGTAAAGACATTCTCAAAGAGTACCTAGGAAGATATACATTTACAAATACACACATCCTAGATTTGATAAGGTAAATGTAAACAGATGCTGTGACTCCTTCTAAACAAAAACCCCACAAGACTAATTAAGAGAAGCAACTGGCTCCCTGTAATATGAATGTGCAAAATTAAAGCATGATAAACTGATATTTACATAAGTATTAAACCATTCTTTTATACATTGTCCATGATCTTCTCAGATATGTCATGAGTGTTCAATGAATGACTTTTTCTTCAAATGGAGAAAGTATTCAGAGGCTAAATTCCAACACTTTAAAATGACACACACACACAACAGTCTTTATCTGTTTGACCACTGCCTCTAGAATGTGAGAAATGATTTTGTGATAAACAGTCTTATTTTTAAACAAGCATTTCCATACAAATATTTAGAGCTGAAGCAGGAAAAAACAAACAAAAAAAACCTCACAGGTGCTGTTAGATTTACATTAACCAAACGGTCTCTATCCAATTCTTCAGTTCTCTCATGCTGCAGCTATCTGTTTAATTTTGCCTTAATTTTTTCTAAGGCCCTTTCCCCTCCTTTAATCATTTTGGTAAGCTGAGCTCATCACCATTTTCCCCCTTGAGCCTGTTCTCTCATGCCCTCACTTGGTGGGCTCTTAAAGTTGCTGTGAAAGTGAAAGGCGCCAAGTTGTGTCTGACTCTTTGTGACCCCTTGGACTGTACCATGGATTTCTCCAAGCAGAATATAGGAGTAGGTAGCTGTTCCCTTCTCCAGCGGATCTTCCCAACTCAGGGATAGAACTGGGGTTCCCTGGATTGCAGTGGGATTCTTTACCAGCTGCGCTACTAGGGAAGCCCTTAAAGTTGCTATGATTATTCCTAATTTTCTTCTTTGTCCGCAGCATTCAATCAGTTGTCTTGTCATGGATTCCTTGCCCTCCATGGGCTGTCTTGCACTTAAATCACATATTGAATCCTGCAAGGACTCATCTTCTGCTTTGAATCTCTCTCAACTCCAGAATGTCCTACCTCACATTAGTTTTATTCAGGCATGGTTCACTCAGGACACTTTCAGATTACTCCTTCTAAAGCACATCTCTGATTATGTGAAACTCAAGCCCATAACATTAACAGGCTTCATACTGACTAAAACAAACATCATAAAGGACTCAACAATCTGGTCTCCTTTCATATATTCTAAATTCTGTTTCCCTTTTTATATTCCAAATTCCTGTCAGACCTCTTATTCACTGTTCTCCAGACATATATCATGTACTCTTGCTCTGGGTTGATATTTTTCTATTTGAATTGTTCGTTGCCTCCAACCTCAGATTACATCTTAGCTCAAACATCTCTTGTCTGCTCCCTGCCATAAACTCCTGTCTTACATTCTTTCACTTCTACGGGATCTGCTTACTTCATGAATTATAAGAGGAGGTGGAAGCAAAAGAAAAGGAACTATCAAGGAACGTAACCACACAGTTATGGAGAGCCTACAAAAAATGTATTAAAATGCAAAATATTTTTATATTGTTTATGATATCCTTTATAGCAATCATGAAGTATTACAAGAAATAATATAAGTCAGCAACTCTGAACACAGCACTATGAGGGACACAAGGAACAAGTTATTATGTTCCAGGCACTCATTTCATTTTCAAGAATCCAGTGAGGTTCATATTATTACGACTTACCTCACTTTCAGCTGAGAAAGCTGAGGAAAGAAATAAATCTTAGCTATGAAGTGCTAACTCTGGGATTGGAACCCCCACAACCTATCACCAGAGCTCAAATTCTAGGCCTTTCTGCCTCTTGCTAACAATTGCATCAGCATAATTTACCCCACCTTCCCCTCACCAATAACAACAAGGACCATACCATGATTCCATTTCAGGACATATGACTGTGCTATTGAAATGTAAAAAACAAAAAACCTTTCACTTCTGTCTAATTTAAAAGAACTTTGAAGTACATTCAATTATATGCAGCCAAATTTTGATGAGAGAATTTAGATAAAACTTTTTCTTTGTCTTATGATGTAAATTAAATGCCTTAACATTCTTTATTTCCAACCATCTTAAAACTCTATAAAGATGAAGATATAGAATACTGAAGTGACATTCCATTAATAATATTTGCCATCGAATATACAAAATGTTAATGGCAGCAGCAGAAACAGATTCAAAGAGAGAATGTTGACCAATATTCTGCAAGATAATTAATTATATGATTACAATTTATACAACTTAGGAAAAGACAAAATTTAGTCTTCCTCCAATTTTTGTCTTTTCTGAATCTATCTCCAGTAAGCCAAGGGAAGCTTTCCTTTTATTCTGTATGGAAAAGACACATAAATATTTCTCACATGCATTATTTCATATAAGCATAAAATGTACAATAAATGTGGCAGTACATCGGATATTAAATACTCAATTTTTATATACTGTTTTATACACACTATTTTTTCTGAGACATTTTATGATTAAAGTGTAACTTAATAAAATGAAAAAGTCAAAGTTAGCCATTGACAAACAAAAGCTACTACTAATCTATCAATGCTGTACTTTAGCCCAATTATTATTTCAGGTTCTAAAATACAGCGTTTAATAAACTATTTTATTGAGTCAGTCATTTTTTAGATTTTAATATTCCTATCTTTGGACACAAGTTTTAAAAACCACCTCCCTACATGCTCTCTACATACAATTCACAACAACTCCTATAGGCCACACAGGAGCTCAAGGAGTTGCGTCAGTAGCTTAAACACTTTCATTACAAATACATTTCATTTGTCTGAAATAGGTATTTTTTAAAGAGGGAAAACATGATCTAACTCTTGTTTGCTCTTTAAAGTTTTATTGTTTTAGCATTTTATACAGGGAGTGAGCATTAGCATACTCAGGAGAAGGGCTGAAAGTAAAAGGTACCCACTGCATGGCTCAGAGGGTAAAGCAGGGATATAAAAACTTTTATCAGATTGCACACTTTCCTCATGTTAGAGTACTGCTACTCTCAAGAGCATATGTTCATGTACTTTATACCTCGAGTTTTATTACTTCTTTTGTATTATTTAATACATCTAAAGACACTTCCAAAAGACAAATTTTTCCATTTTGAAAAAGTAATGGTTTGGAACCTGATAAAATACATTAATGTTCACTGTGTGTTTTTCACAAAGGTGATAGAGTAAAAGTGTTATAAAGCAATTAGGCATACAATCTTAAAGACATTAATATGTCAAATAAAATGAGATGTCTAAAAAGTCAACAAAAATAATATCCTGTGAAAGGTCAAATGGAAATAGGCCCCAAGAAAGACCGTATTTCTTTTTCAGGCCTCTGACTAGATATTTAGTGAAAAAATATGGGAAGAAAATATAAGAATGAGAGAAAGTACTGTTCTTACCTCAATAACTTGAAAATAGAAGTACATGATGTTTAACTCTCAGAAGTATGGACATTAAGTTACAATACATCCTAACTGAATGACTTGTTCAGGATTCAGATTCTAATTTTTCCTCCTAAACTCTAAGTTTTAACAGGGTCCATACTTTTTAGTAAACAAGAAACTGATATGCTTGGCTTATTGAAAAAGGCCAGGCATTTTTTCAAGTGTCATACACATTTCTGAAATTCACAATACATCAATTTTTAATACATCTACTCTCTCAGCTCCATTAAAAAGATGGTAGGGGAAAGATTTTAGAGTAATTAATGATATAGTTAGCTGCTAAATATTAATAGGAATCGTAGTCTTGCATAAAATATAACATATAAACCTTGCCAATACAGACGCACCAGTAATTAAAGTTGAATATGTAATTACACTGATTTATAAGACAGTCAAAAAGTTACACTTTACTAGCTTCTATGTAAACTGTGGCTAACAGTTAAACTTTGCATTTTACGGTTTATAAAAACGGGCAATATCTTGACTACAGTTCATAAATGGTTTAGAGACCTGTAATAGTAGTAAAAATTATGACAACTTATTCCATCATGAATATTCTTATTGCACCATACAAACCAAACTGTGATAATGATCCATAAGATGAAGACTTATCTTAGACACTTCCATACACCCAAGAGAATGTTAGTGGCACTAAGAATTTGTAGAGGACTGCTGGTACAATCATTACAGGACATTGGAGAGAATCTAAAAGCTGTATTAAAACCAATTCTGACACACTTTTTTATATCATGAACCTGGTGAAGTTTAACTCCATTTAAATTTGTATTTTTTACTTATACACCATTCAAAACTTAAAAGACTACTAAATTTTAGAAGCATGGGAGTACAGGTTCTTCCCGTTATGGAGTGTGTTAGCCCCACTTACATGTGCGGCTGAGGCGAGCAGCCTGGGCTGCTGTTCCCATTGCTGTCGATATGATCCAGGGAACCATTGAGGTCTTCGTGTACAGCCTGCAGCAGGCCGCTGGAGGCGTTATTGATCAGCCCAGGGTTACTTAGCAAAGGTAAACTGCTCTCTGCCAAGGCAGCCTAGTGAAATGAAGAGGGTGTAAAACAACTTTGGAAATGCCCTTTCAAATAATTTTTAAAACGTCTATCTTCTAATGGTTTTCAATTCTGATACAGGTATTTCAGAGGTATTTCAATAAAATGTAAGGGAAAGACAAAGTTTCCTAACTGGCAACTTGTGGCAGCAACAACCAAGGAAATTAAGTATGATGTTCAAATAGAAACAACTGTTCTCCGAGCAAACTTTCTCATTCACCCTCCCATATAATGAAAGAGTATCCTCACATGAAGCAAAATACCCCAAGATAATATAAGCAGTTGCTCTGCTTTTTAAAAATGACCAGAACTTAACTCAAAATAAAGAAGTCCTGACATTTGCCTCCTCTGCATAAAAATTATATATTATAATTAAACTTTAAAGTTTTTGCCACAAGCACCATGTTCCCCAACACTATGATGTGAAATCATTTATGACAGCCTGGATAAATATTAATGCATAGCCACATGCATTTGCAAAAGCTTCTATCAATCTAGCATTTGCAGAAAAACCGAGTGTTCCAGATTTTGCCACAGGGTGTCCTTCTTGCTTCTTCACATCAAAAGTAGCTTGAATTAGAACCAGTGCTTCCTATAGTACTAGGTACTACAACTTCCTTGGATGATAAACCAACTATTAAGAATAATCACAATCCCACCTAAATACAAAGTCATGCCAAAAAATTCAGATACAAGGGTAATGAGAAGGCACATTTAATAATATTACCTGCAAACTGGCATTCAGAGCTGCTCCATAGCCTAAACTGGTAGGTATGTTTTTTACTAAAGTTGGGCTTCTGCAAGAAAAAAAAGATGATTTATTAGTTAAAAT
>NC_142462.1:62297567-62300067 GCF_049115385.1 Moschus berezovskii
CCCCTGCAATCTGCCATCATCAATCTAATTCAATAGAGTGACAGAGACCATGCAGTGTGAAACGCTGAACTCTGACTCAGAGTAGGCATCTACACTTGCACTGGGTCTCATTACAAGTGACGGACCTTACTTCTCCATCAGTCAGACACAGCAGACGAAAAAAAAAAAAAAAAGGAGGCATAATTGGTCACACTGCAGACTGTCTCATCAGCCGAACTCTTATGTTTTAGTCTACCTTTTATAAATGGTAAACAGGTTCACAAAAAAGCTTTTTAAACAACAGCAGCAATGGTGCTTTTTATGTGTTCTTGATATTTCTACAAGTCAAAATATTTTTAGGAGCTCCTTGGAAAAAAACAATGACATTTATGTGTTCAGTGAATGATGAATTTAAAACAATTTAAGATGTAGCAAAGTGTGAAGACAAAGAAATTGTATGCTTAATTAAATGAAACAAGGTATTGGTTTGATTGAGAAAAAAATCATCATTAAGATGAAATATTAGAAGAAGACTTAGAGGGTTAGGAAAAATGCAGCAAAAATGATCCTGAGGGGGATACAATTGCTTTCTGATCAGTTTTATAAGCTCTATTTATTTTTGGGCAAATTCTGTTTCAATATTAACAGTAAAGTCTTTTATTTAAGTTAGCAACATTTGATACAATACACATATTACCATCTGTGACATTATAAATGATTTGCCATTATTCCAAGACAAGGATTCTTGTAAGTTCTTCAATTAAAAATACACTAGAGGTAGAAAAGAGAAAGACTTTTTTTAGAGTATTACATTGTAGGCATGATACTATAAAGGCTTTTTGCTATAAAATCTCATTAAAAAAATCAAGATTAGCTCATGTAAAAACTGTTTCTGCGATAAAATCATATCCAATTGGGTGTTTTGACCTAAACTTTCTTAGGGAAAACTCAGATATGACTCCTTTGAGATAGCCAAATGTATATGATATAGTCTAAAGATGATAGTACGTCTAAGTGGTAAGTAAGTACATTAAACTACAGCAATCCATCCTGAGATATCAATCATTTCTATCACTATAAACAATCTAAAATTCCATCTATTTCTATGCATTATTGTGTTAAAAGACACAGGATTTGCCCGGCACTTGATTTAAAGACCAGAAGTCAGAGAAAGGAGTCCACTAAGGAGCCCTTGACAAACCTGTATCTCTAACTGCTGAACCACCTGCATTTGCACTCGACACTGTGCAGTGCTTCGGTCATCCAACGCATGCTCGTTGTTAAGGTGCCTAAACAAATACACAACACAAAGCAGAACGTTAAGCCAGGGCTATCTCAGTAGCATATGTTCCACTTAGAACCACTTGACACCACATTTCCTCCATACTGGGAAAAAATAACACTTTGAAATGATATTAAAAAAAAGTTAAATATGCTGATGTGCTTAGTGAAAATTATTTATGCAATGTAAAGATACCCTTCAAAGAGTAGAAAATGTAACTCTCTCTAAGCTTATCAGTTATTACAAAAAACTTTTTCCCATACTATTTTCAGAATAATAGTAGAAATCACTAAATATATTTCATATAGTCATGTCTTTTTTTTTTAAAGGGCACCTTATAAATACATGAACCAAAAGTAAATCTAAAGAGAACAAAGACAATTCTCTATTCCATTTTTCTTTAGATAATTTTGGCTTCTATATGTTATTTAGTGAGCAATGCCTTATGTTATTAAGATGTGGTGTGAATGAAAGACAACAAATTATCATCCCATAGTAACATAAAACTCAGAAAGAATGATCACTTGCTATTACTAATAATTAAACTGCATTGAAAATTCTGAGAATCAGAAGCATCAAGATTGACATTTCATGTCTAGTGTCCTATTTAGGATACATCTATCTTAATCTTACAAAAAAAGTAGGGAGAGATAAGACATTCTCATTATCTTACTCTGACCTTGATTACATGCTAGTCTATTATTATTTCATAATGCTTAAAAAGATTTCTTTAATGAGTCATATGTTGATACATCAAAAGTAATTTAGTAGAGAAGCATCTCCAATGAATAAGAACATATTCAATAATATATACTTTATAATATATCATTTATTTGCTGCCTCCTAAAATTAAAAAAAAAATCTTCAATCAATTTAATATCCTTTGGTGTGTCTATTTCACCAATAGACAAACTAAGACAGCAATTTTAAAAATATTCTCACCAATGCATCTAAATAAAACATAAACAAATTATTCACAAATTTAAATAAGAATTTACATATTTATCCATCTGGGTTCAAGTATCATTTAGGAAAGTATACTAGTCTAAAAAGTTTAATGCAGTCCTCATTTTACTAAAATTCAGCAAAAATACTTCTGTGCCCATTCAAATTATTTACGTCCATTTCTTAAAATTAACAGAGTCAACAAATACATAGATGGACAAATATATAACACACATAAAGAAGATTTTAAATGGTATTTATGAGCAAGAACTAACAAATACATAATAAAATATA
>NC_142462.1:62302567-62335067 GCF_049115385.1 Moschus berezovskii
GGTGGGTAGTGTTAACTAGGAAAAAATGTAAATAGGCAGTCAAATTCTTTCTAAAAAACAATTAAGCAAGCATTTCAGGAAGATAAAAAGTAGGAAAGAATCTTTCCAATTTATTTAATGCACAATTCTCTTTAATGAAGCTTTTAAGGTTATGAATGCATGTGGTAACTTCAATTATATATACCCCAGATTAGCAATTCAATTTTAACCTCTAGATTTTTCCCAAATTCATTTAAAGTTACAGCATTTTATAAGCTAAAATGGGATCAGATTTAAATCCAAGTATGTCAGAGACTGTTTTAACAAAATGTTTCACTTGCATATCACTGGTGTTTGATTTATTTTGCATCAAGCTTTTTATGTTTAAACACTGACAGGAGTTTAAATACAAAATGTTAGCTGTCACTATTCATTTAGCTGATTATGTGAGATGCCTTAGTTTTGAGAGATGGGGGCACTGTCACCAAAAGAAACAACATTCTGACAAGTTCAAAGCATGCCTTCTTGAGGTCATAATTTTGTAGCCATGCTGCCTAGTCAAAGACAAAGAAATAGACAATACACACTAAGTAAGAGCATAATTTTTAGAGTAGTCAGCTGCAAGAAAAAAAAGATAACAACTTTCCATTAAATATTCTGTCTCTACTGCCTTTTCTATTGCTTTTTATATAGTGTTAAACCTTAAAATATTAAGCTTTGCAATAAACCTAACTCATTGTATCAACTAATTACTCTTTAACAGATTGAGATTTTATTGATACTAACCATTTTGCCTTTCTTCAAAGAATATTTCTATTTTTGTATCTCAGACCACATTTTGTTTACTGGCATCTGCACATGCAAGTTCAAAAACACTTGTTCTGCAACTTGAATGTTATATATTGTAAACCTTTTGGTTTAAGCTCTTACAAGTCAATCCATCTATTACATTCAAGCTGACATAGGGCCAATGAAATGATAATTAATTCTGCAGACAAACTACACTAAAGTTTTGTTGGATATTATTACACCTTGACATTTATAAGACAATAATGAAGAACTAGTATTAAATCCTTTTGGTGATCTTAGATCCTGAAAGAGTGACTAGAAAAATGGTTACCTTCTCTGAACACCTACTTCACAGTAATTCAAAAATTTTCCTAGATACCTTTTTAACCTAGGATTTCTTTTTTATCTTTTAGTTTTCTATTTTTCTGCTTTCACCTTTGCTGCTATAAATAACAGTTTCTAATTTAGTCTTATTTTTTTATCCAGTAGAAAAAAATCCTCATTGAATATTGAAGAATACATATTACGCATATGTATACATGGCTAAGAATATGTATGTTATTCATAAGCAGTTGTCCTGTGATGGCTTTTTATGTGGTGCTGGGCAAAAATAGAGTAATTCTACCACTTTTTATAGTGATGCAATGTGAGAAAGCGAGTTTGGGACTCAATACATTTTCTACTGTCCTTTGCTATTAAACATATGCAGGATAAATAGTAATAATGGATAGTTTCCTTTACTTGAATCCAGACAATGGATAAGTAGTCTGATACCAAAGTACAGCTCAAGCTATACAATTTATTTCTAGTGCATCTTAGAAATAAAAATGCCATAGCATTTTCTCAAAAAACTTTTATAACAAACACTGGGTACCAAATTTCTGGAGAATGTATGTACAAAAAACTTGAGAGTTAAAAACTGTACAGTATTTTGACTTGCCTGACAGTTTTCCCTCCAAGACTCTCTTTCTATCCGTTACTACAAAAGCAAAGCAAAATCTTCTTTCCAAGAAAATCTGTATTAACGGTAATGTCTTCTTCAACTCACTTTCCACACAGACACTAAATCAACTTTTTGTTTCCTGAGTAACTGAAATTAACTTATTAAAACATATTTTATTTCTCTTCAAATTTCCCATACATATCAAGAAAAAGACAATACCAGTATAAAATACATTAAATTAATATTTCATTTTAGTACCATATACTGGCATTATCTCTATTAACAGAATCTATCACATTTATTTGACTTAGAGAATCTTAAGCATATCATGACAAAAATGGATTAAAAGGAGGGCCTTAAAATCTACTGTCATTTGTTCTGTCATCCCTATAAAGTTAATGGACTGGAAGAATGGTCAGTCTTTGGATCCAAAGTTGATATTTAATTGAAAGGAAATGCTTTTTTAATTGTAACTTCTTCGGTTTTATTTTTAAATACTAGCATGAATATGAAAAAGACTCATGGAGGGTAAAATGAGAGTTCATATTTATACAAATTTGAGATGAATAAAAATGTTTATTTCCATGTGTCATAAAGGAAATTATATTGAAAGATATATATTTTTTCTTAAAGCTTTATTTGAATTTTGCTAGAAATAACAACTTAGAGCAAAAAAATGTACGATGACTGAGCTATAAGGCTTAAATTGCTATTCTTAAGAAATAGCAGCAAAAGTCCTCTAAATAATCTTAATGACAAAGAATAATATATTAATCGGGACTAATATATTCAAATGAAGAAATATGAAATTAGTTCTTCAAAGAATGAATATTCTTATGTTCTGTCCTTGTTTTAATAAATATTATTTTTCTTAGATAAGAAACCTTTAGCAAAGTTGCCTAATATTTTAAGGGCTCTTTATGCTTAGAACATTTGCATCAGCTTCCTACCCAACAAAATGGCAGCTCACAACTATTCCGGATAGTGCAAATTTTCAATTAAGACCATGTACAAAGTCTACAGTAACATAGGAAGCATTTTTTCCCTTTAATTGGTCAGAAATGTAAAAGAAAGGTTAAAAAATTCCTTGTGGAAGTCTTCGTGTAATTCAGTTATACAGTTATTATGATGCCAAGTACTTGTGCCTTGTTGTTAAGGTGCTTCTGCTCTATACCCTGTAGTATACCATTTGTAAACACATCTTTTTGATGTTTCTGCCAACATCCTGGCAACAAAGCAATGCAATTTCAAATGAGCTAATTAACTTAATTGTTGATGAAGCATGAAACAGTTCATTGACCCTGTTAGCTGCTCCATGACAACATAAGAGTCTCAGCCTGTGAAGTTACTCATCTCCATAAACCTATCTATAGCTCTCTGTTTAGATCTCTTGCATTCTGAAATTGTGGGTAGAAAATGTTTCATGAAAGATGCATATTCTCATTTGAAAAAGAACCTCTTATGAATTAAAAAATATATTATCACTGTATGAAGAAATTAAGGAAATACAAAGTTTTGATTTTAAGTTAGAGAAGCCTTCCAATCTATCAAACAAGCTTAGGGCCATGTATGTTGCTTTATGATTCTCAGGGCAACAAGTCACAACATGGAAAAAATACAGCTATCTTAAAATTTTAGCTATGATTAACTTTCAGTTTTTTATTCTTACTAAATAAATATATTAAACATTATTTAAAGTAAGAAATAAAAATTCTGCAATAAAAATAAGCGTTTAAAATGTGTCTTTTGTTTAAATATATGTGTGTCTCTATAAACACACACACACGCACATATGATTTCTCACATAATCTTACTGGAAATTTTTATAGAAACCTTGAAATTTAAGTGAATCCTACAAACATATCTTTGGATTATTAATGACACTATTATAGTAGGCTACTTTTTATTATTCATTCAAAGACCTTTTGTGAAATTTTCTCATGAATAGTAAAGATGAAGAGTTAACCTTCTTAGCCTGAGTTTGCTAATCCACTTGTTGAAATACACAAAACATACAGAGTGCCTTAGGATGGACCTTTACTTTCTTTCTTCAGCTTTCTTTTGCTTATTTACAGAAAAATTGCCTAAAACTCCCATATAACCCACTCCCTCTGCTAAAAAAAAGTAAAAAACCTACTTTAAAAACTGTCCAAAATCTTCACAAATGCTTTCACAGCCTGGCCATTTGCAAACTCCATGGCCGTAGAGAGTGTGAGAGGCCCCAGTCTCCTCATGTGACGAGCTGTAGCAAAAGAACACGACGTCAGATTCATCTCAAAAAGCCATAATCGTTGCAGGCTGCTAGCGCCTGTCAGGTTACGATCAGTGACACACAGGTCAAAACAGGTCAATTCAGCTCAGAGCAGTCAGAAAAATTTAATCGTTCTATTGAATAGTTCAACTGCCAAGGCTAGATGATGTTCCAATTAGAGGAGAAATAAAGCCAAAGATGACTGTTAATAAAGGATGAAAAACTAAGAGGACTGTATAATATCATATGCTAATCCTGCCACATGACCTTAATGTAACATTTACCTCTAAATAAAAATATATATTCATATGTGGTCAAGTGAAAAAAAAAACCAAACCTGTGTTTTTAAGAAAGTAATAGGAAAATCATCACAAGATTTTTGATATGCTCTTTTTAGAGATAATATGGACCTTCAGAATCATTTACATTGTTTAATATTTATGTGTGAATCATATATATTTCTGCTAGTTATAGTTGATAAAAAAAAAATCTACTTTGGAATGGTATTCATTAGCTATCTCTTTTACAGTTATCCAAGACTTTTGATAAATGACTATTGCATCAGATAGATCCTAGAGACATCAACCAACTTCTGAAGTATATAATCATCAAATTACTCTCAATTAAAACAACAGCATGAAAGCATTCAAAAGCACACCATTTTACAATAATGAAATCTAACAAGAAAAAATTTTCATGATACTCCAAGAAAGACCAAAAACATCACCAAACTAAAGCATTCTATTTTAAACTGTACTGTATAAATCCATGTTTCTTTGAAAAAATACTTGTTTATGAGAAAAGAGTTTATTGCAGACAGGCAGGTATTCACATTACAGAAAACAGTCAATCCACTACACTGAAATATGAATTTTATAACTCTACATCATATGGGATTAAGCCACTCTGTAAAGAAATCCTGTACTTATGTTCCATCTTTTAAAAGGTATTTTTCACTGAGGATTATTTTACCTTATATATTTTATGAAAATCACATTAAAGGATCTGATTAGGTTACCATATGCTTAAATAGAGTTAAATGGATAAAAAGTATATGGGTAACCCTTTTACAAAGGTACTTTTTATACAACCAAAAAGACTAAGTTGAAAAAAATGATCTAATATAATGTACTTAGTGTTGGTAACTGAAATCAAATTTTTCTTTATGAATTTTGATGCAAATTTATCCAGGGTGTTACTATAAGTTCATTTTAATTATATATTTATAATTCCTTCATTCCACAAAAACAAAAAAGACAAACCAGATCTTTCTTCTGGTTTATGATACCTGTGTATCTGATTTCTAAGCACTTGGTTGTAACATATATTAAGGGGGATATCTATATATGTATGTGTATATATATATATATACACATACACATATATATATATGCATCTTTAATGATTTGAAACTCACTCTTAAGTTTTAAAATGGTAAGAAGATTCTCATTTCAGCAATTAGGTTAATTATAGTATCTTAGCCATAAAAATATATTGACACAATAATTCTACATGCACTTATTATAAAATAACTTTCTTCAGGAAATTCCCCATTCTACCCATCAAACTGCTGGTATTTGAGCTGTTTTTTTTTTTTTTTCTGATTAAATAATATATAATTTAAAAGTTTCTACCTATTTAATTTGTGTCCTACACATTCTGCCTCTGTTAAGTACAAATCATTATTTTTAGTTTTACAAATAGTGAAAGTAAAATTTGGTGATAAGTAACAAAAATATGTCATGAAATTTACCTGTCTCGCCTTGCATTTAGGACTGAAGACTGTCCATTCACTATGGTATGATGGGTTATTGGTGGTGATGCTTTGGAAGTGGTGGAGGAGGTAGTCGAGGAGGAATTGTTAGTAGTGAGGTCTAGCCCTCCATGCTTAATGCCATTGTCTTCCATACTGTGAACTCCAGTCACTTCTTTCCATAACTGCTGAATTTCGGCAGGACTTAAGCCAGCTATAAAATGAAAGGAAGCCCCACTAATATAACAAAGTAAAGTTCATATAATGACCTTAGTATTATTACTGGATTAATGCAAACAACAAAAGTGATGTTACCAGAATTATTAATATGATGATAAATCAGTTTTATGTCATCAGCACTATATTTTTTCTCTTCAATAATCATTTATCTGTTAAAGACTATCAATTCAAGAACAGTACTAGAAATAATAGTATTGGGGCTAATATCAAGGATCGGTTGAAAAAACACAGCAAGTTCCATTTGAAAATTAAAGTATTGGACTTTCAACAGTATTCAAATTAAAATTATTGGACTTTTATTTATTGCTAGTATAAGTGAGGAACTAAAAGACAAAGACACTTGGAAATAACACATATAAAAAGAAATGAAAAAAAAAGAAGTAGGGAGGGAAAACTCAAATGTCAGGGGGAAACAGTGAACACTCAAAAGAAAAATACATTTGACAATTATCAAGGTATTTTGATCTTTCTCAGAGAGGCAAAGGAAATAACTGAATTTCATTTTCAGGTACTAAATAAGGCAATATGTTTACTTAAAAGGATCAATTAAGCATATAATATCTAAATTTCTCCTCTATTTTATGACAGAATAAATCAACTACTCATTTTAAACAACTTTCTGGTTCAGATTATGCAAATTTACCTGATTTATGAGAAATGAAAAGAGAAACCTTAGGTTGCTATGCTTATCACAATTTCAAACAGTTTTACCAAAAGCTGTCATTTTGGTGATTCTGGCTCCTTAAGATTTTAAGACATATCCTGAGACTAAAGGAATGACAGGATAGCTCAGATTCTCAAAGTTATTAAAAGTTATTTTTTTCTATAAAAAGAGGATAGGTTAATAAAGAAAGGTATTTCTGTTACAAAGGAAATACTTTCTATATAAAGATCATTAACGGCTAATTTAATTCTAGCTTTAACCTAAAATTCTGAAACTCTTATGACTGTGACTTTTTGTTACCTGGCTGCGTGTGTTTAGGTGTCTTAACAGCAAAACTCCATGAGCAAATACTTTTCTGTGGAGTATCAACAAATCCTCTGTATCAGAACTTTCACCATCTCGTCTGCTGCCTCTCTGCTTCACTTCTTGCCTAGACACTGCTATAACTACCTGACTCTCTTCCTGTTTTCACCTTGCCTTTGGATAATTTACTTTTCATCTATCAGCCCAAAGTTATCTCTCTAAAAGTAAATTAAACCATGACACTTCCCCAGCAAAGCCTCTAATGGCTTCTGAGAACACTTAGAAGAGGAAAAAAAAAAAAACAAACTTACTGCAGCCTATGAGGAGCTGGCACTTATTTTTTATTTTTATGTTACATGCATTTTCCTTATAATTAAAAGCAGTTTGAAATTTACGAGTAAAAGGTTTTGGTTTTCTTTTTTTTCAAATTTTATTGGACTGTAGTTGATTTATAATGTTGTATTCTTTTTTACTGTAAGGCAAAGTGAATCAGTTTCACATACACATTTATCCCTTCTTTTTGAATTTCCTTCCTATTTAGGTCACCACAGAGTACTGAATAGGGTTCCCTGAGCTAAACAGTATGTTCTCATTAGTTAGCTATTTTATATATTGTTTCAATAGTGTATATATGTCAATCCCAATCTCCCAACTCATCCCACCACCTCCTTTTCCCCACTGGTGTTCATAATTTGTTCTCTACGTCTGAGTCTCAATTTCTCTTTCAAAAATAAGATAATCTATAGCATTTTTCTAGATTCAACATATATGTGTTAATATATGATATTTGCTTTTCTCTTTTTGACTTAATTTCACTCTGTATGATAGTCTCTAGGTCCATGCACATCTCTACAAATGACCCAATTTCATTCCTTTTTATGGCTGAGTAATATTCCTTTGTACATATATACCACATCTTCTTTATCCATTCCTCTGTCGTTGAATAGGTAGCTTCCATGTCCTAGCTATTTTAAATAATGCTGCAATGAACACTGGGGTGCATGTGCTTTTCTGAATTATGGTTTTCTCTAGGTATATTTATAGTAATGGGACTGCAGGGTCATATGATAGTTGTATTTTCAGTATATTATCTGAGTGTTATCTATGTCTCTGACCTCATCCATCACTGTCTCTCTCCATTTCATTCTATTACACGAGCCTTCTGCTACTTCTCGAATGCATCAAATATTTGCTCCCTTTCAAGCTTTTGCTCCAGCTATTTCCACAACCTAGGCCACAAGCAACAGTCAGAACTGTACATGGAACAACAGACTGGTTCCAAATAGGAAAAGGAGTACGTCAAGGCTGTATATTGTCACCTTATTTAACTTATATGCAGAGTACATCATGAGGAACGCTGGGCTGAAAGAAGCACAAGCTGGAATCAAGATTGCTGGGAGAAATATAAATAACCTCAGATATGCAGATGACACTACCCTTATGGCAGAAAGTGAAGAGGAACTCAAAAGCCTCTTGATGAAAGTGAAAGAGGAGAGTGAAAAGGTTGGCTTGAAGCTCAACATTCAGAAAACAAAGATCATGGCATCTGGTCCCATCACTTCATGGGAAATAGATGGGGAAACAGTGGAAACAGTGTCAGACTTTATTTTTGGGCTCCAAAATCACTGCAGATGCTGACTGTAGCCAGGAAATTAAAAGACGCTGACTCCTTGGAAGGAAAGTTATGACCAACCTTGATAGTATATTAAAAAGCAGAGACATTACTTTGCCAACAAAGGTCCGTCTAGTCAAGGCTATGGTTTTTCCCGTGGTCATGTATGGATGTGAGAGTTGGACTGTGAAGAAAGCTGATCGCCGAAGAATTGATGCTTTTGAACTGTGGTGTTGGAGAAGACTCTTGAGAGTCCCTTGGACTGCAAGGAGATCCAACCAGTCTATTCTAAAGGAGATCAATCCTGGGTGTTCATTGGAAGGACTTAAGCTAAAGCTGAAACTGCAATACTTTGGCCACCCCATGCGACGAGTTGACTCACTGGAAAAGACTCTGATGCTGGGAAAGGTTGGGGGCGGGAGGAGAAGGGGACGACAGAGAATGAGATGGCTGGATGGCATCACCGACTCTGTGGACATGAGTTTGAATGAACTCCGGGAGTTGGTGATGGACAGGGAGGCCTGGCGTGCTGTGATTCATGGGGTCGTGGAGAGTCGGATACGACTGAGCGACTGAGCGACTGAACTGAACTGAACTGACCTGAGGCCACTCTCTGGTTGCAAATCTTCTCACAGCTCCCTCCCTCCCTTCATTTAGATAGCTCAAAGGTCACTTCCTGTGAGAGGTTTTCCAACACACTATAAAAATCTGCCCCTCCCTACCTACCTTTTATCACAACCTATCTACATTCTTTCTCTTTAGAGCATTTACCATCCCTGCTATTGCTAAGTCGCTTCAGTCGTGTCCGACTCTGTGCGACCCCATAGACAGCAGCCCACCAGGCTCCCCCTGTCCCTGGGATTCTCCAGGCAAGAACACTGGAGTGGGCTGCCATTTCCTCCTCCAATGCATGAAAGTGAAAAGTGAAAGTGAAACCGCTCAGTTGGGCCCAACTGTTAGCAACCCCATGGACTGCAGCCCACCAGGCTCCTCCGTTACCACACCTAAACTATATTATTTGTTTGACAGTCTCCCTCCACCATTCACTAGGAGCAAGGATTTCTTAGTTTACTGGTAGACACTCAGTTCCTAAAACATTGCCTAGTATGTGCTCAATAGTTGTTGATTTAATTGATTAAAACAGGTTCATACAGTTCTGAAAGACATCTTGGTTACTATCACACATAAATGTTCTGTTAAAGGGCATACTATTGTGGGTCGGCCAAAAACCCTAAAAAATTTTGTTAGGGTTTTTCCATAACATCTCCTGGAAAAATCTGAACAAACTTTTTGGTCAACCCAATATCTATGAGTATTGCTTTCTGGTAAGGCAACAGTCTAAAGAAATCTAAATGGTACCATTTGATTCTACCAGATTGAGTGGCTAGTAACATTTTATAGTTTGGCTAAAGACATTTATTTCTGAGACTATACTTAAGATGTTAATAATAATTTAGCTTTCAGATTTTATTAATAACTTTGGTAACCTATATATCCACTTACCTTAAAGTAGAATTCCATTATACTATTCATTTGCATTGAAAATTAGTGGTACTACCATTGTATCACAATGATAGGATAATAAACGGAAGGCACATAAACATTTGATAAATCAGCCCAAATAATGGTCCTTAATTAACAGAATATTATATTTTAACAATATTAAATATTTATTTATTTTTAATTTTTTATTTAATAAATGGTACAAAGCACCAGTTAAAATTGCACCAAATGAAAAAATACTAGATAAATAATAGATAAAATATTAACAGTTAAAATTGCACCAAATGAAAAAATACTAGAGAATACACAGTTGTAAAAAGCTACATTGTTATTTTACAACTGCCTCAGGCTACAAAAAGAAAAAAAAACCCAATGCCATATCTAAGTTATCCCTCTCTCAAAATAATGCCATTTATGTTATAAACCATGAGCACCCCATCAAAAGACGGGAACTGCTTTTGTTAATTTATATATATATATATGACTGTATATATATATATATATATACACACATATAATTATACATATAATTCATATATATGTGACTATTCATATATATATATATGACTATTCATATATATATATATTACTGTATCACTTTGCTATATTTATATTTTAAATATTACAGATAAGGGACAGATAAAAGTAATGTCAAAAAGGGATTTCTGTTAGCACGAATGGCTTCCCAAAGAATTTACATATTCAAATCACTTGGGGATCCTTTAAAATTTCCAGTGTTCTGACCACAGCCCCACCAAATTAAATCATAATTTCTGAAGTCAGAACACAGGCATCAGTAGTTTTTGAAGTTCCATAGAATACGCCAATTGCACATAATCTGGGGGACATTTTTAAAAATTAAACTATCACACTGCTCATGAGACAATGTTTTCACATCAACTTGCTTAGTTATTTTCTATGGATACAAAACTATTTTAAAATATGAAACAACTAGCTGATCATTTGTGCCATTCTGAAGGTTTCATGAGTTGTTTTTTTTTTTATGTTTTGATGATTTGCAAGAATTAATTCACTTTTTCAGGCAGTATTATAACAAATTCAGCATTGTATTCTATGGAACAGTTCTCCCTAAATGCTGTTAGTCTAAGAGATCTCAGAGATATGTTATCTTGATTTAGGAGACCCATGGCTTATGTTAGCAAGTAAAACAGTTCTGAGACGTTTGGTAACAGAGATATCTTAGATCTCTTTCTTTAACTCAGTGTTTTTCAAATATGTAAGAAAAAAATAACTCAATAAATTATTTTTACAATTACACTAATTTATTTCAGTATCAAATACTAAGTACAGGCTTAGGATTCAAGTGATCTCTAGCCCAGATCTCCTCCTTGAATTGCAGGCTGCTTATTTGACATCTCACTGTAACCCTAAAAGATCCTCCAGTCTTATGTGTTCAAAACTAAGCTACTGTTTATACAGCTCCTCTGGCTCCAACTCACTCCTCTGGCAGGTTTCTTTGTCTGATTTATTTAACAGATATATATATAGTGCTACTCTGTCAATCAATTTTGCAAAGCCGTCATACATGATAACTGATGTAATGCCCAACCACTATTACTATCACCGTTACTTTCATTTTAGAGATGAGGACACTGAAGTACAAGAAAATTAATTAACTTGTTCAAGAGCATCCTCACATTTCCAAGGTCACAACTCACATAGCCCCTTCCCGGGGAAGTAGTCCCTTCCCAGGACTATTTCCCTGGCTATCTTGTCTACAAGTTCAACTTCTCCCATCTCATATGGTTGCTTAAGTTTCTCTTATACTTGCTTTTTCATTTTTCTATTTAGCAGTTACCACTATATACTTTATTTGTTGTGGGTCTTCTTCACTAAAAGGTAAGTTTTATAATGGCAGGGTTTACTATCGGTTATTGTCAAAGATTTATCCCCAGAGCCTATACAAGTGCCTGCAACAAGTGAAAATTCAATGAAGCTAAGTTAAAAGATTTGTTCAGTTGATCAGAAAACTAGTGTACTGGCAAGCACAATCTGGAATCTGGCAATCAGTGGACTAGAGCATCATAGAATAATAATAAACTTAAAATCTTAAGATTATTCACTTTCCCTTAAAACAGTATTTCAAGGATGTATACCTGAAATCAGTTTAGTCCAGTCACTCAGTTGTCTCCGACTGCTTGTGACCCCCGTGGACTGCAGCATGCCAGGCCTCCCTCTCCATCACCAACACCTGGAGTTTACTCAAACTCATGTCTATTGAGTCAGTGATGCAACCCAACCATCTCAGCCTCTGTCGTCCCCTTCTCCTCCCACCTTTAATCTTTCTCAGCATCAGGGTCTTTTCCAATGAGTCAGTTCTTCTCATCAGGTGGCCAAAGTATTGGAGCTTCATCTTCAGTATCAGTCCTTCCAATGAATATTCAGAATTGATTTCCTTTATGATGGACTGGTTGGATCTCCTTGCAGTCCAAGGGACTCTCAAGAGTCTTCTCCAACACACACTTCAAAAGCACCCATTCTTTGGCGCTCAGCTTACTTTAATAGTCCAACTCTCACATCCATACATAACTACTGGAAAAACCATAGCTTTGACTAGACAGACTTTTGACGGCAAAGTAATGCCTCTGTTTTTTAATATGCTGTCTAAGTTGGTCATAACTTTCCTTCCAAGGAGTAAGCATCTTTTCATTTCATGACTGCAGTCACCATCTGCAGTGAATTTGGAGCACCCAAAATGATGCTGAAGCTGAAACTGCAATACTTTGGCCACCCCATGCGACGAGTTGACTCACTGGAAAAGACTCTGATGCTGGGAAAGGTTGGGGGCGGGAGGAGAAGGGGACGACCGAGAATGAGATGGCTGGATGGCATCACCGACTCTGTGGACATGAGTTTGAGTGTACTCCGGGAGTTGGTGATGGACAGGGAGGCCTGGCGTGCTGTGATTCGTGGGGTCGCGAAGAGTCGGACACGACTGAGCGACTGAACTGAACTGAACTGAAAAATAAAGCCTTTCACTGTTTCCATTGTTTCCCCATCTATTTGCCATGAAGTGATGGGACCAGATGCCATGATCTTAGTTTTCTGAATGTTGAGTTTTAAGCCAACTTTTCCACTCTCCTCTTTCACTTTATCAAGAGACTCTTTAGTTCTTCACTTTCTACCATAAGGGTTGTGCCATCTGAATATCTGATGAGATTGATATTGCTCCTGGCAATATGGATGCCAGCTTGTGCTTCATCCAGCCCAGCATTTCTCATGATGTACTCTGCACATAAGTTAAATAAGCAGGGTGACAATATACAGCCTTGAAGTAATCCTTTCCCTATTTGGAACTAGTCTGTTGTTCCATGTTCAGTTCTAACTGTTGCTACCTGGCCTGCATACAGATTTCTTAAGAGGCAGGTCAGGTGGTCTGGTATTCCCATCTCTTTCAGAATTTTCCAGAGTTTGTTGTGATCCACACAGTCAAAGACTTTGGCATAGCCTTAAAACAGAAGTAGATGATTTTCTGGAACTCTCTTGCTTTTACCATGATCCAGCAGAAGTTGGCAATTTGATCTCTGGTTCCTCTGCCTTTTCTAAATTCAGCTTGAATGTCTGGAATTTCACAGTTCATGTACTGGTTAAGCCTGGCTTGGAGAATTTTGAGCATTACTTTGCTAGTGTGTGAGATGAGTGCAATTTTGTAGTAACTTGAGCATACTTTGGCACTGTCTTTCTTTGGGATTGGAATGAAAACTAACCACTGCTGTGGTCCTGTAGCCACTGCTGAGCTTTCCAAATTTGCTGGCATATTGAGTATAGCACATTCACAGCATCATCTTTTAGGATTTGAAATAGCTTATCTGGAATTCTGTCACTCCACTAGCTTTGTTCATAGTGATGCTTCCTAAGGCCTACTTGACTTCACATTCCAGGATGTCTGTCTCTAGGTGAGTGATCACGCCATCACGATTATCTGGGTTTTGAACATCTTTTTTGTATAGTTCTTCTGTTTATTCTTGACACCTTTTCTTAATATCTTCTCCTTCTGTTCATTTTAGTTCAGTCACTCAGTTGTGTCCGACTCTTTGCGACCCCATGAATTGCCACATGCCAGGCCTCTCTGTCCATCACCAACTCCCGGAGTTTACCCAAACTCATGTCTGTCGAGTCGATGCAGTCATACAGCCATCTCATCCTCTGCCGTCCCCTTCTCCTCCTGCCCCCAGTCCCTCCCAGCATCAGGGTCTTTTCCAATGAGTCAACTCTTCGCATGAGGTGGCCAAAGTATTGGAGTTTCAGCTTTAGCATCAGTCCTTCCAAAGAACACCCAGGACTGATCTCCTTTAGAATAGACTGGTTGGATCTCCTTACAGTCTTCTGTTAGGTCCATACCATTTCTGTCTTTTATTGTGCCCATCTTTGCATGAAATGCTCCCTTGGTATCTCTAATTTTCTTGAAGAGATCTCTGGTCTTCCCCATTCTATTGTTTTCCTCTATTTCTTTGCATTGATCACTGAGGAAGGCTTTCTTATCTCTTCTTGCTATTCTTTGGTACTCTGCATTCAAATGGGTATATCTTTCCTTTTCTCCTTTGCCTTTTGCTTTTCTTCTTTTAAAGCTATTTGTAAGGCCTCCTCAGACAACCATTTTGTCTTTTTGCATTTCTTTTTCTTGAGGATGGTCTTGATCCCTGCCTCATGTACAATGTCATAAACCTCCGATCATAGTTCTTCAGGCACTCTATCAGATCTAATCCTTTCAATCTATTTCTCACTTTCAGTGTATAATCATAAGTGATTTGATTTAGGTCATACCTGAATGGTCTAGTGGTTTTCCCTACTTTCTTCAATTTAAGTCTGAATTTGGCAATAAGGAGATCATGATCTGAGCCACAGTCAGCTCCCAGTCTTGTTTTTACTGACTGTATAGAGCTTCTCCATCTTTGGCTGCAAAGAATATAATCAATCTGATTTTAGTATTGACCATCTGGTGATGTCCATGTGTAGAATCTTCTCTCTGTTGTTGGAAGAGGGGGTTTGCTCTGACCAGTGTTTTCTATTCGCAAAACTCTATTAGCTTTTGCCCTGCTTCATTCTGTTCATCAAGACGAAATTTGCCTGTTATTGCATGTATTTCTTGACTTCCTTCTTTTGTATTCTAGTCTCCTATAATGAAAAGGACATCATTTTTGGGTGTTAGTTCTAGAAGGTCTTGTAGGTCTTCATAGAATCATTCAACTTCAGCTTCTTCAGCATCACTGGTTGGGGCATAGACTTCGATTTCTGTGATACTGAATGGTCTGCCTTGGAAACGAACAGAGATCATTCTGTCATTTTTTGAGATTGCCTCCAAGTACTGCATTTTGGACTCTTTTGTTGACCATGATGGCTACTCCATTTCTTCTAAGGGATTCTTGACCACAATAGTAGATATAATGGTCATCTGAGTTAAATTCACCCATTCCAGTCCATTTTAGTTCACTGATTCCTAGAATGTCTACGTTCACTCTTGCCATCTCCTGTTTGACCATTTCCAATTTGCCTTGACTCATAGACTTAACATTCCAGGTTCCCATGCATGATTGTTCTTTACAGCATTGGACTTTACTTCCAACACCATTCACATTCAAAACTGGGTGTAGTTTTTGCTTTGGCTCTGTCTCTTCATTCTTTCTGGAGTTTTTTTCCACTGATCTCCAGCAGCATATGGGTACCTACTGACCTGGGGAGTTCATCTTTCGGTGTCCTTTTTGCCTTTTCATACTGTTCATGGGGTTCTCAAGGCAAGAATACTGAAGTGGTTTGCTATTCCCTTCTCCAGTGGATCACATTTTGTCAGAAGTCTCCACCATGTCCCGTCGTCTTGGGTGGCCCTACATGGCCTGGCTCATAGTTTCACTGAGTTAGACAAGGCTGTGTTCCACGTAATACATACAGTAATATATACCAAAGTTTTAAAGTTATGTAATTAATAAATATCATGCCCACAAAAAAATTGAGAAACCCTATTTCCTTTTGTATGGTGACTTGGGATTGTTGCTATTCACTGTCGGGACTACAGACAAGCATTAAAAGGTTTCTTCTTTCAGGAATTTAAAGAAAAATAATAGTTCGTAATCAAATTCCATATAATACCACAGATAATCAAGTAATTCTTTATTCCTAGAGTCAGAGTTTGTAGAGTAACTACTAAGTGCCAAGCACTGTGCTAAGAATTAATGAAAATTTGGTAATTCATATCTAGATTCTCATCTAGATTATACGGGCACACACAATTTAAAAATTCCAGTGGCTTCACATAATGGTAAAAATTATTAATACATGAGCAGCTCTCTGACACTCAAAAATAAAAATAATTCTTTCCATGTCCTTTTATTTTCTAAATTCAGTAATAATTTTTAATATTAAATATGTAATTTTAATATGGCATTATGTAAAGTCAGTCTACTTGAATTAATTAATTTAACAATGGTCTGCTTGTTTTTAGGGTTACTCAAAACTAAAAATAATAAAAGTATATTATTGCAGAGGTATTGTAATTTTCATATGTTATATTGAACCAATCTGATATTAAATAATTTGAATTATTGAAATATTAATTTTTACTTTTCATCTTAAATTTTACAATTTGAAAAACCAGTATACACACATGGGCAAAATAACTGAATTGTAGAGAAGGGTATTACTTACAAACTTAAATTTCCCTAGTAGTCCTGACCTCTGGGTCCCCAGAACTCCTCTCCAGTGGCAACAATTACTGCAGGTGCTGAGCTGTCCCTCAGAGAGCCACGTGTTGATTTATAATTTGCCAAACCTAACATCTTATTGATCATTATTTGACTAGGGGTTTACTATAATCTGTATGCAAAATGCCCATGTTTAAATTACATTTTCAATGAGAGGTGTACCAAATAAATATTTTGTTCAAATGCTGAATTATAGGGAGTAAACTAGTTATTTTCCTGAAACTGAGACCAAAAGGAAGTATCTCAACCAAAGAAAGGAATTTCTAGGATACAGAAATACATCTGACATAGAAAATGTTCCTGCTATGATTTAACTATTAAAATGTTCACAGTTTGATATTCTTTTGCAAAAACATTGATTTCTCATTTTTTCTTGATTATGATATCTTTAATGTGGCAAAGTTGACATTCTCCTTTAAAGTGTTCCCACAACTCATAAAGAATTGACAAGCAGAACTTTTTAAAAGACATATAACCTAAACGTTAAATCCAATTTAATCTCTATCTTCCTATCTCATTTAAATTTTCTCAAAAACTAACTCAATATATTTTTAATATTTCCCTATGTATTTATTTATCCCTGTTAGCCTTTTTAAAACCCAATTTTATTATTTTTTGAGTCAATTTTTTAAAACTCAAAAAAATAATTTAATTTTTGCTGTGCTGGGTCTTTGTTGCTGCATTGGCTTTTCTCTAGTTGCAGAAAATGGGGCCTACTCTCTAGTTGCTGTATGCTAGCTTCTCATTGCAGTGGCTTCTCTTGTTGCAAAGCACAGGCTGTGGGGAGTGGGCTTCAGTAGTTGCAGCACGTGGGCTCATTAGTTGCGGCTCCTGTTCTTTAGAGCACAGGCTCACTAGATGTGGTGCATGGGCTTAGCTGGTCTTCAGTATGTAGGATCTTCCCAGATCAGGGACTGAACCTTTGTCTCCTGCATTAGCAGGCAGATTCTCCACCAATGACCAACAGGGAAGTCTTCCTAAGTTAGTTTTTAATGCATAACAGCATTCACAGGTAACTTGCAAAGTTTTAGTCCCACAATAATAAATTTTCATTCAAACTTTAGCTCACTGATGGAGTTTCCAGGATGTAAAACTCCAAAGAAGATTTCCTTAAGTTACAAATAAAAGGTTTAGTGGTATGTGAAAGGGAATATTAACGGAACAAACAATAATTCTTCATGACTTACATTGTTCATAATGCTAGTACCATTACCCTTATTATATATATGTTCTATGTAAGCCCATTATCACAGATTAAGCAAAAAATCAAGGATGCCAGAGTGGTGTTGAAGTAGGAATTTGGTTATTTAAAGTTTCACAAGCAGAGCATGAAGTCAAAGCCAAATAGCTGACTTTGACTCAACACTGATGCCAAAGATGAACTTCAGCAGAGTCCTAACTCAACATAAAGGACATTCAGTTCAGTTCAGTTCAGTTCAGTCGCTCAGTCGTGTCCGACTCTTTGCGACCCCATGAATCGCAGCACTCCAGGCCTCCCTGTCCATCACCAACCCCCGGAGTTCACACAAACCCATGTCCATCGAGTCGGTGATGCCATCCAGCCATCTCATTCTCTGTCGTCCCCTTCTCCTCCTGCCCCCAATCCCTCCCAGCATCAGAGTCTTTTCCAGTGAGTCAACTCTTCGCATGGGGTGGCCAAAGTATTGCAGTTTCAGCTTTAGCATCAGTCCTTCCAATGAACACCCAGGATTGATCGCCTCTAGAATGGACTGGTTGGATCTCCTTGCAGTCCAAGGGACTCTCAAGAGTCTTCTCCAACACCACAGTTCAAAAGCATCAATTCTTCGGCGATCAGCTTTCTTTACAGTCCAACTCTCACATCCATACATGACCACGGGAAAAAGCATACCTTGACTACAAGGACCTTTGTTGGCAACGTAATGTCTCTGCTTTTTAATATGCTATCTAGGTTGGTCATAACTTTCCTTCCAAGGAGTAAGCGTCTTTTAATTTCATGGCTGCAATCAGCATCTGCAGTGATTTTGGAACCCCCCAAAATAAAGTCTGACACTATTTCCACTGTTTCCCCATCTATTTCCCATGAAGTATTATACTTTATTTCAAAATATATCATTTTTTTTTTTTTTATTGTTCAACAGTTCTCTGATTCCAAGCTCATCTAGTTTGACAAAGTGTTAGTTCAAAATTGCACTGGTTGGTTATCCAGAATTCCCTGTTTGGTCTCTCAGATTGGTAATGAAAATGTTTATTTTAGACAGCTATTATAAATTCAAAAATATTTTAAAAGTTGGAATGAAACATATATGTATACGTATGTGTGTATACACACACATACGTACACATATATGTATGTGTTTTTGTTGTTTCGTTGCTCAGTCATGTCCAACTCTTTGCATCCTCCTAGATTATAGCCCACCAGGCTACTCTGTCCATGGGATTTCCCAGGCAAGAATATTGGAGTGGATTGCCATTTCCTTCTCCAGGGTATGTACATGTATATAAATGTAAGTTCCTGGAGTAATACTACATTTGTGAATATATACTGTGTATTGGGATACACTGACCTCTATCTTATGTCAAAAATATATATCAAAGCTTAAAGTGCATGCCACAATAATTTCAAAATTTTAATTTTTTAATCCTATTTAAGTACCATAGTAAACAAGGGTACTGTGCCATGAATATATGTCACTAAATAATTATTAGTTGATATTTAAAGTACACTTTGCATTAAATAGTTTTACAATCAGTAGTTTATTCAAGATGGATTTACAAATCCATCCTTTCTTATTTGACTTCTGTATAACAACAGTCACTCTATATACAAACTTAGAGATCATAATTTAATTGCCTACTTCACATTAAAATCCAGGATTATAGTAACTGTAGTAATGTTCATGATGACTTTAAACGCTCAGTATTTAAAATGCCTTACTTTAAAATGATAAAATATAACATTGCATCATTTGGCAATATAGAGAAAAATATCTGTGAATCCCTTTATCAAAATTATAAATTTCTAACGTCTAATTCTCATGTACAAATTTTTATACTGTTGAAAAAGTCATAGCTTTAATAGTAGTCTGAGCAAGCTGTGTTAAATCCTGGGGATAAATACTGCTAGTATAGCATATTTTTAAAGATACAATGAGACTATTACCATATTAATCCTACTTGGTTTTCATATGGTTATTATTTATAACTAATTAATCAACCAACCAAAAACCTCATGCAAAGTTAACTGAGAAGCTGATAAAAAAATAATTAAAACATTTTTGTTCAAAACAGCCAGTAGCTGAGGCAAAGATTCAGCTTTTTTACTTTTACAACTACTTTTTTACTTTCTCCCACTTTAACTTTGAAATTCCAAAAGTGTGCTATGAACTCATGTTCCCTTAGTATAGCTAGTTTATCTGACACATTCCTTCTGAGTTTGGCTGATGAGTCTCCACAATGGCACTTCCCATACATTTATCTAAACAGTTTGAAAACACAATGATGACTTCCATCTTTTTTGTTTGGACCTAGAGATTATCGTTGAAGTGACTTAGCAGCAGCAGCAGCAGAGATTATCGTACTAAGAGAAGTAAACCAGACAGAGAAAGACAAGTATCATATGATATCACTTATATGTGGAACCCAAATGAAAAATGACACAAATGAATTTATATATAAAACAGAAATAACTCCACAGACATAGAAAACAAATTTATGGTTACCAAAGGAGATAGGGGAGGGAAAATAAATTAGGAGTTTGGGATTATACATACACATTACTATACATAAAATAGATAACCAACAAGGACTTACAATATAGCACAGCAAACTACAGTCAATACTTTTTAATAACCTATGTGAGAAAAGACTCTGAATATATGTGTATGTATATATTCTTTCTCTATATATTTTTGTGTATATATTTATGAATCTCTTAACACTTTAAACTATCACAACAGTGTAAGTCAACTATATTTCAACTAAAAAATTGTTTAAATCCATTTTCTGCTCAAACCAAGGTTGCTCAAATGTTTCCAGTTTTACTTCTTTTCCCTCAGTATTTTCCATTCAGTGTGTTTTATTTCTCATGTATTTTGTGGAGATACAAATGGAAGAAAAGTAAGTGGTGATCAATCACTTTATATAGTAGAGAAATAGTGAATCATTACATTGTGTAACATCAGGGACTAACTCAGGGTTGTAAGTCAATCTTTTCATGATGTATGTAAGTTAAATCACTATGCTGCATACCTTAAATTTATACAGTGCTGTATATAAATTATATCTCAATAAAACTGGAAAAAAACACACAGAAGAAAAACAAAGGAGATAATTCTATCAAAAAAAAGCTCAGGAATAAGAGAAAGTTGTCATTTAAAAACTATTAGAATGGTTATATCATAATGAATTTCCTTGTTCACAAGATATTTGTATGCTTGATTTGAAAGAATGCAGTTCAACAAATATATTTTCTATAAGTTACATTTTGTTTCTATGGGCATTTTAAACATTTTTGAAATGTTTGAATGGTTTTACTCAAATAAAATCATGCTGGTTTATTCAAATTCTTTTTGGAATGACACAGAAAAAATGGTTTTACTGCTTTTTTTTTCTTTCACAATTTAAACTTTATCTCTCTTGATTTCTTCAGAGTGATGCAATCGGGTGGATTAGAGGATCTAGAATCCCAGGGATGGTGGAGCCTGGTGGGCTGCCGTCTATGGGGTCACACAGAGTCAGACATGACTGAAGCGACTTAGCAGCAGCAGCAGCAGCAAAGTCAAATGAAAGAGAAATTCTGGGGAAATTAAGCCATGGAGATAGTAATTTGATAAATAAAGAGAAAAACATCTACCCTGGTATTTTTAACTTAATGTGCACAAAACAAAAAGCTGAATATTTAAAAGGTTCATTTTTTTCTTTTTAAAATATTTTTTATTGAAGGATAATTGCTTCACAGAATTTTATTGTTTTCTGTCAAACCTCAACATGAATCAGACATAGGTAAACATATATTCCCTCCCTTTTGAACCTCCCTCCCGTCTCCCGCCCCATCTCACCCCTCTAGGTTGATACAGAACCCCTGTTTGAGTTTTCTGAGCCATACAGCAAATCCCATTGGCTATCTATTTGACATGTGGTAATGTAAGTTTCTATGTTACTCACCTAATTTTAATTTTTTTGTTTACTGAATCATTTTTTATTTTCTTTAGTGTCTCCTACAAAGGCAGAATGCATAGCGAGTATTACTACAATTTCCAGTGGTCATGTATGGATGTGAGAGTTGGACTGTGAAGAAAGCTGAGTGCTGAAGAGTTGATGCTTTTGAACTGTGGTGCTGGAGAAGACTCTTGTGAGTCCCTTGGACTGCAAGGAGATACAACCAGTCCATTCTAAAGGAGATCAGTCCTGGGTGTTCATTGGAAGGACTGATGCTAAAGCTGAAACTGCAATACTTTGGCCACCTCATGCGACGAGTTGACTCACTGGAAAAGACTCTGATGCTGGGAGGGATTGGGGGCAGGAGGAGAAGGGGACGACAGAGGATGAGATGGCTGGATGGCATTACTGACTCGATGGACATGAGGTTAAGTGAACTCCGAGAGTTGGTGATGGACAGGGAGGCCTGGCGTGCAGCAATTCATGCAGTTGCAAAGAGTCGGACACAACTGAGCAACTGAACTGAACTGAATGCAAGTTTCCATGTTCAGTTCAGTTCAGTTCAGCCGCTCAGTTGTGTCCGACTCTCTGCGACCCCATGAATCACAGCACGCCAGACCTCCCTGTCCATCACCAACTCCCAAAGTTCACTCAAACTCATGTCCATAGAGTCGGTGATGCCATCCAGCCATCTCATTCTCTGTCATCCCCTTCTCCTCCCGCCCCCAACCTTTCCCAGCATCAGAGTCCTTTCGAGTGAGTCAACTTGTTGCATGAGGTGGCCAAAGTATTGCAGTTTCAGCCTCAGCATCAGTCCTTCCAATGAACACCCAGGATTGATCTCCTTTAGAATGGACTGGTTGGATCTCCTTGCAGTCCAAGGGACTCTCAAGAGTCTTCTCCAGCACTACATCGCCTAATTATAATTTTTTTGTATACTTAATCATTTTTATTTTCTTCAGTGTCTCCTATAGAAGCAGAAAAATGCATATCTAGTATTACTACAATGTGAGCTCCACTGGAACAAGCATAAATGATTTGAATTAAAGTTCATTTGGATTAAAGCTTATTCCAACAAAATCCTAATGGAAATTAGAATATGCTTTCCATTATATTTATAGATGATATATGAATTTTACCAGTATTGAGAATTTTAGCACACAAAGAACCATTTTGTTTACTATTCTATTTTTTTACTTAGAACCCTTTCCATTTCCCCAAAGTTGAGTACAATAATGAATGCATACAGTTGTATATTTGTATGGTATTGTGTTATTGAATTATTAAAGTACATCCAAGTTTTTCTTATCAGGAAAACAAGAATACAATTGACAACTTTTTAAGGTTATAATTCACAATTATAGCAACATCATTTTAGAGAAAGGAGGATCAATATGGTCCAGGATGTATGAGGAGGTCCCCCAAGCATATTGGAATATTCTCTGTAGGATACATAAAGCCTCCCTTTTATATGGAGGGATTTGAGTGTGAAGATTAGGAGTGTCTATCTTTTTCCTAGCAGTTGTTCACCAAAACTCCTATCAGCTCACTTATGTTAAATAGAGTGTTGTTAGCCTTTTCACTAATCCAATTCCCTGCAGATCTTCAGTATATATTTAATAGCTTGAATTGTGCTGTTGCATATTTTCTTCGGTAAAACAAATAAATGCACATTTAATATCTAATAAAGCACTTGAAAGCAGTTTACCACACACTTAAAAAGCAGTGTGTAACAAAATCTCTGTCTCAAGACAAAGAGGCATGCAACCATGTTAACAATCATGTTTTTTCAATTTTTATTTTATAAAAGGGTATAGTTGAATTACAATGTTGTCAGTTTCAGGTACTCAGCAAAGTAACTTAGTTATACATATGCTGCTGCTGCTGCTGCTGCTAAGTCGCTTCAGTCGTGTCCGACTCGTGTGACCCCACAGACGGCAGCCCACCAGGCTCCTCCGTCCCTGGCATTCTCCAGGCAAGAACACTGGAGTGGGTTGCCATTTCCTCCTCCAAGTTACACATATACCTGCATCTATTCTCTTCCAGATTCCTTCCCCATATAGATTATTACAGAATATGAGCAGAGTTCCCTATGCTATGCTGCTGCTGCTGCTGCGTCACTTCAGTCATGTCCAACTCTGTGTGACCCCATAGACAGAAGACTACCAGGCTCCCCCGTCCCTGGGATTCTCCAGGCAAGAACACTGGAGTGGGTTGCCATTTCCTTCTCCAATGTGTGAAAGTGAAAAGTGAAAGTGAAGTCGCTCAGTCGTGTCTGACCCTTAGCGACCCCACGGACTGCAGCCTACCAGGCTCGTCCCTATGCTATACAGTAGGTTTTTATTATCTATTTTATATATAGTATTATGTGCATGTTAATCACATACTCAAAACTTCTATTAACTTTGGGTTTTGCTTGTTCTCCTTTGTTCAGCTGCTTTACTTGTAAGATTAGGTTGTTTGAAATTTTTTGTTTTCTGAGGTAAAACTGTGTTGCTGTAAACTTCCCTCTTAGAACTGCTTTTGCTGCCCCGCAAAGGTTTTAAGTCACTGTGTTTTTGTTTTCATAACAATCATGTTTTAATAATAAACATGAAGGTCATAAAAAATTTCTCAAGGTATAATGTAGACAGGCCACCAGTGATGGAAATGCAAGCTTAGAAATGACATGTGCACCATGTTTTGTATGTACCTTGAGGCAGCGACTGGACTGGAAGTGCCGCCTGGCCAGGTGGGATCGAGATGAGTCCCTGACGCTGAAGGCTGAGCAGATGCTGCTGCTGCTGGAGTTGTTGCATCTGTAGAAGCTGCTGCTGGAAGACAAGCTGCTGGGCTGCCAACTGCTGCTGCTGCTGCTGGTGTCAGAAAACCCAACCCAGTGAACCAAAGGCAGAGTCTGTGCAAACAGTTCTCGTATAGAAAAAAAACACACTCGTTTCATTGCCCTGGTGCATCTGTGAATGGTCATCTCATCATCAAAGTTCAAGGGAAGAATGTGAGTAAGTTCAAGATTTTCAGTTGCTTTTCTTTTAAATATTAACACAGCAGCAGAGAAAAGAGGATGGAACAAGGTCTAGAGAAAGTGTGTCACAATGGTTCGGACTTTTTAAATGGGCTTATTTCAGATGATAATAAATTTATTTATACTCAAAGAATGACACTTGATGGAAACAGTCAACTTCAACAGCACTTTTTATTTTTTTTCCAACTCAGTAAGTTTGATCTGCAGAAGTCCATGACCGTGGTCTCTAGTGATCTATTAGCAAACTGGGATGTAGCCTTCATAGGACAGGCCTGTTAGCTCCCTCTCTTCCTCTTCTCTCTTACTGGAATATATTAATGGCAGAATTATGTTCAAGGCCCAAAAAAGTGCCCTTATTATAAGGAAAAGTATACGTTCCAATTTTGTGAGGCATTACAAGACAAACCAGACTCCTTTTGGACTCAGGAGGGTATGAGAAGGCAGTCACACTTCAGAGAAAGACAAGCTGCTGTGGAAGACCTTTCCTTTTTAGTTTGGGAAAAAGAGAAACTTCTGATGCACTCACTGGAAAACAGACTGCATAATGGAGCAAGTCATGTGGATTGCCCAAAGCCTCCGGAGAAATAAGGGAGCAATTTCTATTCTATAGTTGATGGCTGTCTGAAATTCTATTCACAAATCCAAACAGAAACAAAGCCTCGGGGGGTCAAAACTGTTTCCTGTACGTTTGCATAATGGGCAGCTTGAAGACAACAGCTCTGATACCTGCTGATCAATTTAACTACTTCAACATGTTTTGTTTGTATTATGTTTATATTTGATGCAGTTTGCTGACAAGTGCAAGCTAGGCCTGAGAAGCCAGCTTGTCAGTTTGATTTATGAGCATATCAAACTGGAACTTTCTACTCGCCACTCCAAACCTACAGTAGCAGTCATTAATCAGGGGCCTGTGACTTTGAAATCTGTGCCCAACCACTTTCTCCGTTTTCCCCCCAACAACCCCCAACAACTTGCTCAATTTGCATGCATGTTCTCTGAGCTGCGCCACTGAGAAAAATAAGGTTCCCTCACCAACTTAGATTCTCCGTGCATACAAGATAATCAGTACTTTGTTCACCACACAGCTTGCTCTTTGTAGACTGTGATTCATTAGTGAACATTAGATGACAGCAGCATTGGATTATAACCCTCAAGTCCCATACTACAAAAAAGGAGAACAGGAGAGTTCCACTGTCACTGCTATTAAGCTCAATACAAATGTATAATAGTGCATCTTTGACAGCAAGAGCTTGGTGATAGGAAGATCAAAGACTGCCCTGGCCTCTCTGTGCCCTTCCCAACCTCGCGCTCCTCTGCGTGGATGAGCTGGCCGGATCCTACCTCTTTTGCTTGCTTTCCAGGATGCTGTTGCTGCGGCTGCTGCTGTTGCTGCTGCTGTTGTTGCTGCTGCTGCTGTTGCTGCTGCTGCTGCTGTTGCTGTTGCTGCTGCTGCTGCTGCTGCTGTTGCTGCTGCTGCAAAAGCTGAAGATGTAACTGCTCTTGCTGTTTCTTGTAAAACTCTTGTAGTTGTTGCTGAATAAACCATTTTGACTTTAATAAATAAAGGCAAAAGTTGCATGTATTATAAACCTCCTAAACTCTTCTACACTGGTATAGGGTAGAGTCTCCATTAAGATTCATCTCACAAGAACAACAACCGATATGCACTGGATTCCAGGAGACAGATCTACATACATTTTTCCCCCCCAAGCCAGTTCTGAAACTTTGCAATTCAGAGTCCAAAATATCCTAAATGAAGGGGTATAGAAAAATCTGTATTCTAAAGTGCTAGAGCCAAATGAATAACCTAGATTATTATATCTGCCGTCTACTCTACCATTTATAAGAACCAACTACAGACTTAGATCAGGGTGACCAGTTCTTACCAGGAAAAAACTGTAATCCATCAGATGGACAGAACATCAGAGTTACAAATATAAGCAGTTGGTCTGTGGTCACTATCACAGAACATAGCAAAGTAACTAAATCTATAAGAATTTTGGTAAAGCACATTATTTTCTCTATGAAAAATTAAGTCTATGACATAAAGTCCACTTCATATAAACTTGAGGCTCCAATAATATATATACATTAGGAACATTAGTTTTTTTGTTATTTGAAAAGGATAAATCTCATGAATTGGTGGATCAGCTGCTCAACTTTGTTATAAGTAGATACCTCTATTCCTAAATTCCAAATGAATTTTGGAAAGGAAAATTTGAGATGTTACTTTCTCCATTGTAATAGAAGGTTGGTATCACTTTCATCCTTATGTGAACTAAAAGGAGTATTGGAAGGTTAGAAATTTAAAAAAAAAACAATTACCTGTAGGTCTCCTTGCACTTTTGCAGGCAAGTCTACAAATCCAATGCACCTAAGCATTTAAATATTTAAATATTGATTTATCTCATGTTGAAATGACACTTCCTTTGGCTCTTACTCTAGATGTTAAAGACTTTAAAAAGACTAAGGGGTTTAAATTTTCCTAAGCAGTTCTGCAATTACAATGCTACATTTATATTCCAGGATACAGGCAAGTTGTCCTTTCCAGTGGAGAAAGAATTTGTCATTTACACCCATGGCACTGTCAACACAGGTGCTAGCATTCCAAAGTAGGTAACCCACATTACCTGCTGCAGCATGACTGCCTGCTGCTGCTGGAGAAGGGCTTGGAGTTGCTGAGGAGACAGGACTTGCTGCTGAAGGATTTGCTGCATTTGCTGAGGGGTGATCACCTGGGGAGTCATCATGGCCACAGACACAGGCACCTTGATGGAGACAGAAGGAGAAAGAGTGGATGTTACCAAATGTTAACCGACTTCAGAGCTCTATGGCATCCCTACCAAATCCTTTATTAATGATGACCAATCAATTTTATAGAATATTTGTTATATTATTTAACTATTTAACAATGGCATTAAGGTACCACAGTATTTAGACACTGGGTATCCAAGGCATCAGATATTATCAGATTCCACCGTTATATTCCATACCTCTTATGTATTATGCTAAGATGTGTTGCTTTGACTAGCATAGATAGAAATAAATAATAACATGTCAGTTTTCTCAATACTTCATAATTGAAAATCTTACCAATGGCACAGTGCTACAAGTTAAAAACCTTTTGAAATAGTTTACTGGTACGATTAAGATAGATGTATTGGGCTCCAAAATCACTGTGGATGCTGATTGCAGCCAGGAAATTAAAAGATGCTTACTCCTTGGAAGGAAAGTTATGACCAATCTAGATAGTATATTAAAAAGCAGAGACATTACTTTGCCAACCAAGGTCCGTCTAGTCAAGGCTATGGTTTTTCCAGTGGTCATGTATGGATGTGAGAGTTGGACTATAAAGAAAGCTGATTGCCAAAGAATTAATGCTTTTGAACTGTGGTGCTGGAGAAGACTCTTGAGAGTCCCTTGGACTGCAAGGAGATCCAACCAGTCTATTCTAAAGGAGATCAATCCTGGGTGTTCATTGGAAGGACTGATGCTAAAGCTGAAACTCCAATACTTTGGCCACCTCATGCAAAGAGTTGACTTACTGGAAAAGACCCTGATGCTGGGAAAGATTGGGGGTGGGAGGAGAAGGGGACGACAGAGAATGAGATGGCTGGATGGCATCACCGACTCTATGGACATGAGTTTGAGTGAACTTTGGGAGTTGGTGATGGACAGGGAGGCCTGGCATGCTGTGATTCATGGGGTCACAAGGAGTCGGACACAACTGAGTGACTGAACTGAACTGAACTGAATAATGATTAAACAACTGGAAAAATACACATTTAAATATTAATTATCAAAGCTAGTAAAAAGAATGTATGTGTAGTGTACTTACTCATAAAATAGAACCACCATCTTCAAATTTTATATCTATATATATAATACATAGTAGTAGAAAAATATACACAGTAATACATATTACTACATGAGTGCATATAGTAACTAATGTAGGATATTTGTTTATTTACTTATATACCCCCAGAAAATAGCTACACAAATAGGTCCTCTCAAAGAAAGGATCTTAAGCTTAATATTATATCTTATCCTTTAAGCATTTTCTCATTTCAAGCTAACTAAACTTATACCAGGAAGTCCAGAAATATAAAGATTACTCAATGGTTATTCATTAATTTGAAAAAAAGGTATTTTGCTCAAAATGTCCTTTCTACCATTTACTTCCCCTTCAAAGTTGTGAAAATTAAAGAGCTAAAAAGAATATGAGGAGAGTAAGAAAGAAATAGAACAGAAAAATGAAGCAAGGAAAATGCAAAGTAAGGAAAAAGCAGGGAGAAAGTCTGAGAGAAAGTCTGTGGAGAGACAGGTAAAGGTAAAGGTTGCAAAAGAAGTGAACAAGGAGTCCTCCTACACAGAAGCCTGAGGTATCCATCTGCTCAACTGGATGGTAGTAACACTCTTTGAAGACATTTCTTATACTAATCAGTAATCAGACAACTTGTCAACTTGCCAAGTTTGTAAACTTTGAAAAAGCAATCACTTTCTTTCCTAAAAAAAAACAATTCATTTTTACTGTAAATAAAAACAAGTATTTATATAAACACTGCTTTTGAACAAATTCTTAGAACAACATCTGTCTTTGAAAAGAGAAATAAAGAATCATAGACATCGTTCACAATTTATCCTGAGTCATTTTTAACACAGTTCAAACCTTTTGAGTTTGGCACTTTATGTCATAAAGAAAGGAGAAATTAATAACGAAAACAAACTTAGAAGAAAAAAAAAGAAATTCAGGGTGAATTAATTCCTCTCTCAAAAAAAAGAAAAACATACTTCATATTTCATACTACAGAAAAAGTATTTTCTATCCTTTGCTATCTTGAAATACAGATTATGTCATTTTGTAACATGAAGAGAAAGGACCATGGAATAACAGAAAGGAATTCAAAAGTGATTTTAAAAAAATGTTCCTGAATTTTTTAGAACATACTCTCATACCTTTAGATTACTGCACTTGAAAATATCATAATAAGGCTTTCTGAAATGTATGCTATAAAATTAACTGATCCAATAGGTGTCGAGCTGTTTAAAAATTTAATGGACAATTTACTTAATTGTTCTTTGATAAACAAAAAGAAACGGTTAGAAAATAGTTTGGGGGAAAAAAAATCTATATACAAAAAAGCCTTTTGTTCCAGTAATCATTTGCCTCATACTGTCTCCAAATAACAAGGAATCAAACTGAAATGAAAGAACAGAGAAAGAGAAGTTAACTTTTAAAAGGGCTGCCAATCCAGATAAACAGACAGATAAGTAGGTAGCTAGATCACATATCGTAGGCAGTTTAACACGTATATAGATACCTTCTATAAAGTCTATCATGTGATGAGAAGCTTGCCATATTTCTTACCACTTTTTAGCATATGGAATGCTTTCACTTAAATTATCTCTGTCTGCAAACAAAAGTACATTATGTGTAACTGATAACAAATGTACTTGGTAATAAAAGTTTTATGAATGCAATAATACAATGCAAGTTTTCAGTCAGGTTTCACCTTATACAAATTATGTTACCTTATATCTTATTCCTAGTCTGACTGATTTGGTATATGCTGCTGCTGCTAAGTCACTTCAGTCGTGTCCGACTCTGTGTGACCCCATAGACGGAAGCCCACCAGGCTCCCCCTTCCCTGGGATTCTCCAGGCAAGAACACTGGTATATAAGCAAGGCTTAAACAAGTTTTCTATCTTTGCATTCTTTAGAGTTCATTAGCCGTTTCACCATGGTTAAATTAACTGTTTTTTAAATTCTTAAAATGATTTGTGAGTGTTTTCCTTACATTTAAATGTTTATGACATAAATAACCATCAAATCAACATTACTCTAAAATCCTATGTATCATATTTATGTAATATCCTGAAAATTTTAAGCATTTTCTGACTTACTATCTAGGACACTGCCATCTGAAATTGGCAAAATACAGATATAAGGATGGATATGTAGGGGTGGGGGGAAGGCAACTGACTGAGCATTCTACTTCCATATGTACTAAACACAAATGGTAATTATATTCATAGGAAAGCACAAGTGCACTTCTGAGGGATTTCTAACATTACAAATAAGCCAATACTATCACCTCTAAATCCACATTACATAAACTCATCCAAAATAAAACATTTGGGGCTACTAAAAATTAAAAATATTTTATTAAATAGAAAATTAATTTCTCCTACAACAAATGTCAATTACATGTTATACGTAGACTGCTCCATGGCCTTGTTTAGAATATGTAGAATTTCTCCACTTTTAAGTGAAATATTCTAAGTTACACATTTCCTTTATTCCTCCTTTATCACTTTTGTTACTGTTACATTGCATTTCTTTGTTACTGCAAGCTACTTTAGGAATTCACTGACAAAGATGAATAGAGATTAACTGAGTACATAAAATTTTTAGAAGATTATGCCACTTTATCAATGTTTAAGCAGGTAAAAACAGCATCAGATTTAAGTCTATGGATAACTTTCATATATATATACCTTTGCAAGTTAAGTGGTAAGTTTAAGGAGACAGTTTCCACTAGATATATACTTTTATTCACGCACATATTCTAATGAGAGACCATAATTTAGATGTGATAGAGGAGGGGAGGGAGATGTTTATCTCAGATGTTTTCTGGTGAGAAGGCAAATAAAAGTCTGTTAGGTCTAAAAAATACAGTACATTATATAGTACATTATGCACCTACCAAAAGGAACAGCTGGTTTAAAATGAGTGTCCCAGTGAAAACTGTAGTCTATCAATTAAACTCTTCAAGAGTGAAAAAAGGAGACATAGTCAACTCTGGTTGAGAGATTTTTCTCTTTTTTTTCTTCTCAATATTTACTATACTGACAGAACCAAAATTCCCACAGTGATGCACAAAATAAGGCTTTCATTTACCCTTATTTATTTTCTCATTAGCTGAATTAAGCACAAATGATATGTAGCTCTGTGTACCAAGACATACAGGGTAAAGACAGGGTTATATATTCTGAGATGAAAGAGGGGAAATTATCAAAGTTGAAATGAGTCAAAATGGTACAAGCTGAAAGTATTTAGATATTATACTAACATAGGTTGCTAATGACTTCACATGTTTTAAGAAATAAATTATGCCCTTACATTAAACTTCTAAATGTACCTCATTGAAAAGGTTAAAAAGTTAAGAGACAATGCAAAGATCATGTCTCCCTTCAAATGAAACTTAAGAGTTAGTGTAAGACTTATAAAAATGGATCAAAATATTTTATTTGCTCTAATAAGCAAATTGTCATCTTACAATCTAGTTCAGCTGAAACATTTCTGAATGTGTTGGGTTTGCATATTAAGCATGTCACTTAATTAAGCATCCCAATTATGTATGGGTGACTGGAAAGGTTCTTAGCATAATGTTAGCCAAATTCTTTCTGAACTAAATGTGACCTTGAAAAAATGGCCACAACCTGTGGATGAGACTTACACTGGAAAACTCTGCTTCCTTGTTAACACGGTCTGCCAAATACTGGTTCATAGATCCCTTTATTCTTCACCTAAAATCTGAAGCCAAATAAGTCCTGACCTCCAGACCCCAGTACTTAAAACAAAA
>NC_142462.1:62337567-62455067 GCF_049115385.1 Moschus berezovskii
TTCAAAAACCTCCTGCAGCTGGGTTCACTGATTTGGCTTTCTAGTTCACCACAGAGAAGGGTACAAAATGACTTGTTTTTCTTTGGCTCCAAAGTTCAAGAATGGAACAAAGCTCTCTAAATTGGATCCTGATGAGAAAACATCAGCAACTTCTCAAAAGAATTTCCAATCATTAAGATACTCTCACTGCACTTGGAGTTGTTGATGAGACTATCTGACGGAGGCCAGCTTCAATGGAAAAAGGCAAGAAGAAAGGGGAAAACTGAGATAGATTTACTGAGAGTATTGTACCAATAACTTAACGATTACTTTTTGTGAATACTCTGACTAATTTGTACAGATCAAAGATTAGTTCACATTGCCAGGCTATGGGAAGCTTAACATTCACTACTAGAATAAATAACAACAACATATGTATCTTGATGAAAAAAAAATCAAGTATTCCAAACTGTAATTTTTGCCTTATATGAAAGTTATACATCTACCCCTAGAATTAAATAACATATATAATGTTAGCTTACATTTCCCATAAAGATACTTTATAGATGTTCAAAGTATACTACTAATCAAATTTTTAAAAATAACTTAAAAATAAGCTAGCATCTCTAAAATGTGTAACCAAAGCAAATTCTTTCATTAGTATATCTACTAAGACAGTTGTAACCTATCAGCTATAGAAACAGTGTAAGGATTTCACGCACAAACATTGGCATCCAAACTTTAGCATAATATATAAGAGACACCTCTTTGGAATATAGTTAATAAACAATTTAATAAGAGTTACCAAAGCATAATTGCAAAAATATCAGAAAGATACACTGAAAATTTAAAGCAAAATCTCACATTTTGAACAATAAATAGTAGGTAGGAGAGTTGGGCCAAGAATTGAGACTCAAAACAATCTTCCTACTTGGTTAATATAGCATAGCCCTATTTCTTTCATACCTAATACTCTTCCGTCTAACTTTTATTTAAGACATAAGAGAGTATAAGATAGATATCAAATCCAATTATTATGAAATACAATTTTTTTTACGAAAGCAAAGGAATTTTATTCATGAATACCTTAAACCTGACATATTTTATGGTATTTAGGCTAGATTATAAAACTACTCAGCTCTATTTATATCTTATATCTTTCTTTAAGTTCACATTACAAGATATCATACTGTTGTAAATTATGTTGGATGGCGTACGATTTTTTTCCTTAGTTGCACCTATTTTGTTTAATAACTGACTTTCCCTAAGATTATAAAGCTGTGTTTAAGACAGTTTTGCTCACTCTCTCTCAACAGATTTCCACGATTACTTTTTACCAACTAGTCTCGTTGAAAGGTTTCTAGCATTATAGGTAATGTAAAGTCCATTAGGTCAGGCTCTTCATAGCATGACATGCAGTAAATTACAAGTGCTCAAGCAGCTCAGTGAATTACAGTTCATCACTTTGAAAGGTTTCCCACTATAAGACCACAGATATCAGATCTGGCAGTTAGGATCCAATTAACACTTTGGTCAGAATAATCAGATTGCACGTGTAAGACTTGTATAATTCGTTTATTGCTTCCATGTGTCTTCTGTCTGTAGGTAAATTTGTTGCTGTTATTTCAAAGCTTGGATTCAGTATTTCAATCGCCTTTAGGTTATATTTCAAGTTCTTCAGCAGTGCAGTGATGAACTCTCCTTGTTTTAGCAATTTAGATCACTTGTCCTGTAGATATTATAGCTTGAGAAATGGTTTGTTTCTGGTAGTTTTGTTTTGTGCTCTTACCATGTCATTATATGGCTAGAAAAAAATTGCTAGGAATTTTTACCAAGCCTGTTTTATTTAGTGTATCAGAGACAGTTTTCCTAAACGTGACCACTGAATTTTGCAGAATAACCCTATACACCATAAATGACATATGCAATGACATTTACATGTGTACTGTCACACAAAACTATTTCCTGCTACACTGAATATAATACTATGGCTGAATAAAAAAAATTCTGACTTAGTGATATCAATTTTCTAGCACTGGTCAGTTATTTAGAAGAGGTCCTTTAGGGAAAGTCTAATAAGGAGAGAATGTTATTCTCACATTTCGTACTTTTGGCCAGAGCTTTGATAACTAGTTTAGTTACACTTTCAAACATCATGGTGAACTGGACAGAAATCTGGAAAGAATAATTTGACTCAAAGGATAATACGGTTTCCTTAAAAAAAAACTGGATATACAAATTCCACCACTGCGATTGAAACCACAATGGCCTAGTAAATTTTCATAAATAAAAAGTCTAATAACATTTCCTGAAATAGCACTGCATTCAATTCTCAATGAAGCTTATTTGTTATAAATTACTGTTTCTTTATTCTCTTTTTTTATCATACCTAATACAGATTTAAGTTCCTAGATTCAGAACACATATCTCAAACCCAATTAAACTGTCACAGTACCATGAAAACATAGTTAAACAAATTCTACTTAGAAGATGAATTAAAAATGATTACTCTTTACAGATGAAATATAAGTGATAATACTGGACCTACTAATTGAAAAGATGTCTCTAGTTTGGTTTTACACAGTTATTTAGCGACTAGTGACAACAATACAACTAGTCCACGTTGTTTATTTTCACAGGTGACCATTTTGTTTTTCAATCATTTACACCACACCAGAGGGTCAAACAGATGACACAAATACAAATATTTCTTTTTATGAATGATGATAAAACAATAGTGGCTCAGAGGTTAAAGCGTCCGCCTCCAATACGGGAGACCTGGGTTCAATCCCTGGGTCGGGAAGATCTCCTGGAGAAGGAAACGGTAACCCACTCCAGTATTCTTGCCTGGAGAATCCCATGGATGGAGAAGCCTGGTAGGCTACAGTCCACGAGGTCGCAAAGAGTCGGACACGACTGAGCGACGGAACGGAACGAACGGAATGAAGATGTAGATAGCAACCAAAAGCCTGGATTCCATGTCAGACTTTGAAACCAGAAAAATTCAAGTCAATACTGAATCTCTCACTTGTTTGCTTCATCACTTTGGTCAAGTCATTTAATTTCTCTGAGACTATTCCTCTATCAGTAAAATAAGAGTAATAATAGCTATTTTACTTGATAATTCTGATAACTAATTATAATAACACATGTAAATACCTAACACACAGCAACCACTCAGATGATCTTTCTTTCCAATTTACCCAGATGACTTTTTTCCTTCAAAAGACTTATACATAATAATTGTCCTCAGTTTACACAACCTGAATGTTAAGAGAGGCCATCTTTTCTGTAATCTCCAATTAGACTTAAAATCTAATAACATTAAAATTGTCAGGGATCTCATAATCTGCACTGAATCCTGAGGGGTTTACATCAGAAATTTAAAAAGTTAAAAAAAAGTTATTCATGGTGTGTGTTGCTAATACTAGTGCTCTGTGAACACTATTATGTACATATAACACACTTTCATGTGTTCTACTATCTATTCAAGAGGAATATTCTGGTACAAAATATATGACAAGCTAAAGATTTTGATTTTGTTTGTTGGGCAGCAGGCAAACTTCGTCTGAGAAGGTGTATACTTGTCAAACCCAAGCCTGGCCTCAGAGTAGCTTAAGCCTGACAAGGGCTGTTTTGCAGCAAGTTCTACTGGTACCTGTTATTTGGTTTCTAACTCTTGCTAATGAAATTCCTTGTGCCTTAGATTCCATTCTCTGTTTCTGGTTTAATCTGTAATAGTAAGTCAGACATTGCAGTATCTAGATATTAATCTTCCTCCAAATTTGGCTTTAATCACAATTATATAACTTCTTGAAGAATAAGCCTTCCTGAATTCATTCATTCAGCCAGTGTCTGCTAACTTGCTATGGTAGAGGGGAAGTCACAATTATACTTAAAAATGGCAAGCATCATGATAGAAGAAGGTATAGAAGAAATAAGACAGATGTTAGCATGGCATAATGAAGAAAGGCTTTCAAGAAGAGGTAATGTTTAAGTTGGGTTTTAATAAATGAGTAGGAATCAAGGATATTGAAAGACTTCTCTAAGTAGAAGTTGAGCATGGGTGAAAGCAACAGAAAATCATTCCTTAGGATAGGAGAATTGAACATGCATAGTATAGTTAAGTAGGAGCCAAATAGTGAAAGGTCCAGGTTACTAAGTGTAGAAGTTAAAAAATTCTTCTATAAGCATTGTATGAGTAGAGAATTAGGAAACATGGGGCTCCTGAAGAGTTTAAGAAAACTAATAGGACCAACTTTAATCTTTTAATCTTAGGAATATTCATAGCAAAATGCTAGTTAGAGGTTATCATGGACATTTAAGGTCACTTGCATGGGATAGAGAGGAAAGGAGGAGATGAGAGATGTTAAGGATTTAAACACAGGGGACTTGATTAATTATAGAGAAAACAAGGGATTTCCAGAAAAACATCTACTACTGCTTTACTGACTACACTAAAGCCTTTTACTGTGTGGATTATAACAAACAGTAAAATTCTTAAAGAGATGGGAATGCCAACTTACCTGTCTCCTAAGAAACCTGTATGCCAGTCAAAAAGCAACAGTTAGAACCTTACATGGAACAATTGGTTCAAAATTGGGAGAGGAGTACGCCAAGGCTGTATATTGTCACCCTGTTTATTTAATGTCTATGAAGATTGCATCATAAGAAATACCAAGTGAATGAATCACAAGCTGGAGTCAAGACTGCCTGGAGAAATACTAACAACTTCATATATGCAGATGATAAACACTCTAACGGCAGAAGATGAAGAGGAACTAAAGAGCCTCTTGATGAGGGTGAAAGAGGACAGAGAATAGGTGGCTATTATGGCATCCGTTCCCATCACTTCATGGCAAATAGAAGGGGAAAAAGTGGAAATGGTGACAGACTTTATTTCCTTGGGCTCCAAAATAACAGGACAGTGACTGCAGTCATGAAATTAAAAAGCGCTTGCTCCTGGGAAGAAAAGCTACGGCAAACCTAGACAGCATACTAAAAGGCAGAGACATCACTTTGCCTACAAATGTGCATGCGTGAGTGCTAAGTAGCTTCAGTCCTGTCCGACTCCTTGCAATGCCTGCCAGTCTCCTCTGTCCATGGGATTCTCTAGGCAGGAGTACTGGAGTGGGTTGCCATGCTCTCCTCCGGGGTATCTTCCCAACCGAGGAATCTGACTCGCATCCCAGGGCAGGGACGCCTGGCGTACTGCAGTCGATGCAGTTGCAAAGAGTCGGACACAGCATAGAGACTGAACAACAACGACAACAGATGAAGACGCTGTGAAAGAGGAGGAGTGATCTAGATGAGTCCAAGATACCAGAGCAGATGATGGTTTCATTGATTAAGGTAGAGAATGCATGAGTGCATGCTTAGTCACTGAGTCTGTCAGACTTTGTGACCCCAGGTACTATACACTCCAGGCTCCTCTGCGCATGGAATTTTGCATACAAGAATATTGGAGTGGGTTTGGAGGAGGCCATTTCCTCCTCCAGGGGATCTTTCTGATCCAGGGATTGAACCTGTGTCTCTAGCATTGGCAGGCGGATTCTTTACCACTGAGTTACCTGAGAAACCCAAGGTAGAGAGTACAGGAAAATAATTAGTTTTGAGAGGAAAGAAAGGCAACATGTTCAAAGTTGAGCATGCTGACTTTAAGGGCCCTGTGATATCCAGGCTGTTAAATGAGTAATGGCCTCAGATTTGGGAGTTATTAGCATATCAACATACTTGAAATAATATTGTAGATGCAGTTACTTATGAATCTATATGGGTGAGTTGACTGAGGAGAACAGAGAGCTGAGGACAGAATTTTGGGGGGTTCATTTCCTAAATAAATATTTATTGCACATCCTTAATATGAAAGTTCTGCTTGGTACTGAGGAAATGATAGTGAAGCTGTAGAAAACTGACCTTGTACCTTCCCTCTCTCTCTAACTTTCTTCTTTCCTTTCTCCCTTTTTTCTTCTCTTCCTTCCATCAACATATATTTATTAATCAGTTGATGTATGTCCAACCCATACTGAAAGTGTTAATCGCTCAGTCATGTGTGACTCTTTGTGACCCCATGGACTGTAGCCCACCAGGCTCCTCTGGTCCATGGAATTCTCCAGGAAAGAATACTGGAGTGGGTAGCCATTCCCTTCTTCAGGGGATCTTCCTGACCAGGGGTCAAACCTAGGTCTCCCACACTGCAGGCAGATTCTTTACCATCTGAGGGGAAGGCAGATGTTTCCTTTCATTCGAGGAAGACTAAACCCATACTAAAAGCTGATATTAACACTACAGGAACAAAAACACAACAAGGCTCCTGTCCTTGATATGTTAATATTCTAATGGAGGAGAAATAAATCAGTAAACTGGTGAAATATATAAAATAGCTACAAAGTTTGATACATTCTAGAAAGAAATAAAAAAGGTGTTAAACAAAAACATGTTTCAGTTCACTCAGTCATGTCCGACTCTCTGCAACCCCATGAACGCGAGGCCTCCCTGTCCATCACCAACTCCTGGAGTCCACCCAAACCCATGTCCATTGTGTCAGTGAAGCCATCCAACCATCTCATCCTCTGTCGTCCCCTTCTCCTCCTGCCCTCAATCTTTCCCAGCATCAGGGTCTTTTCAAAAGAGTCAGCTCTCCGCATCAGGTGGCCAACGTACTGGAGTTTCAGCTTCAACATCAGTTCCTCCAATGAACACCCAGGACTGATCTCCTTTAGGATGGACTGGTTGGATCTCCTTGCAGTCCAAGGGACTCTCAAGAGTCTCCCCCAATACCACAGTTCAAAAGCATCAATTCTTCTGTGCTCAGCTTTCTTTATAGTTCAACTCTCACATTCATACATGACTACTAGAAAAACTGTAGCCTTGACTAGACGGACCTTTGTTGGCAAAGTAATGTCTCTGCTAGCTGTCTAATTTGGTCATAACTTTCCTTCTAAGGAGCAAATGTCTTTTAATTCATGGCTGCAATCGCCATCCGCAGTGATTTTGGAGCCCAGAAAAATAAAGTCAGCCACTGTTTCCACTGTTTCCCCATCTATTTGTCATGAAATGATGGGACCGGACACCATTATCTTTGTTTTCTGAATGTTGAGCTTTAAGCCAACTTTTTCACTCTCTCCTTTCACTTTCATCAAGAGGCTCTTTAGTTCTTCTTCACTTTCTGCCATAAGGGTGGTGTCATCTGCATATCTGAGGTTATTGATATTTCTCCCGGAAATCTTGATTCCAGCTTGTGCTTCCTCCAGCCCAGCGTTTCTTAGGATATACTCTGCATATAAGTTAAATAAGCAGGGTGACAATATACAGCCTTGATGTACTCCTTTTCCTATTTGGAACCAGTCTGTTGTTCCATGTCCAGTTCTAACTGTTGCTTCCTGACCTGCACACAGGTTTCTCAAGAGGCAGGTCAGGTGGTCTGGTATTTCCATGTCTTGAAGGACTTTCCACATTTAATTGTGATTCACACAGTCAAAGGCTTTGGCATAGTCAATAAAGCAGAAATAGATGTTTTTCTGGAACTCTCTTGCTGTTTCGATAATCCAGCGGATATTGGCAATTTGATCTCTGGTTCCTCTGCCTTTTCTAAAACCAGCTTGAATAGTAAGGTAGATCATTTCAGATAGTAGGGTTACAGAACACCTTTCTGAGAGTTACCACTTAAGTTAAGACTTGAAGGATGAGAAAAAGCTACATATTAAATAGGATCAAAGAGGATTCAAACTAATGGTGAAAAAGCTAACACTAAAATGAATTTGACCTGGAGCAAGGGAAGGAGGTGGAGATGGAGAACAAGAGCCCGATACAGTCCTTGTTTACATCGTTTAATCAGGCAACTAATTTCTAACATGACAATCATAGAAAGTAATATAAAAGGGAAAGCAAAAAACAGATGAGAACTGTTGTTTGAGGATACAGAGAAGAATCAGAGCCTAGGAAGGATACTGAGAAGACCTAGCGTATAAAGTCTCATTGGAAACCAGCAGAATGGTATAAAATCTGAGAAAGAGCATTTTAAGAAAGGAATCATGATTAACAAAGTCAGATGAAATGAAGATTTTAAGATAAGGATGAGATAATTTTTTAAGTCTTGGTCATTATGAATGTTACTGAAATGTGTTAAAATAACCTCAGGTGAAGGTTGGTCAGAAGTCAAATTATACAATGATGAGGAGTAAAGGGAAATAATACACTGGAGATAACAGAATGAACTGCCAAATCAGAAGAGTTCATGGATTTCAGAGAATCTTAATTTTTTAAGACAATCTGGGGTATGATTCTTCTTTGAGGTAACTAAACAAGTAGTGAGAGAAGTATTGTAGGAACATGAGGAAAAGGCAGACTAAAGTGCTTTAGTAGGCAGAAGGATGCAACACCTGAACAACAGATAGTCAATCCATCAAGGAAATGAAAAGGCGATCTACAGTAAAAGAAAATATTTGCAAACCACACACCTGATAGGGGTTAATGTCCAAAATGGGGCTTCCCAGGTGGCGCACTGGTAAAGCATCTGCCTGCCAATGCAGGAGACACAAGAGACGCTGGTTTGACCCCTGGATAGGGAAGATCCCCTGGAGAAGGAAATGGCAACCCTCTCCAGTATTCCTGCCTAGAAACTTCCATGGACAGAGAAGCCTGGTGGGCTACAGTCCACGGCACCGCAAAGAGTAGGACACAACCGAGTCACTAAGCACACAATGTCCAAAATATACAAAAAAACTCATGAAACTTAATAGCAAAAAATAACAAAAATAACCCAATTTAAAACGGGCAAAGTGCCTGAATAAACATTTTTCCCCGTGACAAATGGCCAACAGGCACATGAAAAGGTGCTCAAATTTACTAACCACCAGGAAAATAAAAAATGCAACTCAAAAACACAATGAGATATTGCCTCACCCTGTTAGGATGTCTACTATTAAAAAAAGACGAGATAAATGCTGGTGTAGATATGTGAGAAGAGATCTCTTGTACATTGCTGGTGGAAATGTAAACTGGTACAGCCACTATGGAAAACAGTATGGAGGATTCTCAAGAAGTTATAGTTAATAATAAGCTCAGCCTTTCAAGAGAAGGAAATCCTGTCATGTGCCACAACGTGGCTGAACCTGAAGGACAATATACTAAGTGAAATAAGCCACAGAGAGACTAACACTACATGGTATTACTTATATGTGGAATCTTAAAAAAAGAAAGAAAGAAAAGTCAAACTCATATAACAGAGACTAAACAAGTGATAGGAAAAGGTGTACGTCAAGGTTGTATATTGTCACCTTGCTTATTTAACTTATATGCAGAGTACATCATGAGGAACGCTGGACTGGAAGAAGCACAAGCTGGAATCAAGATTGCTGGGAGAAATATCAATAACCTCAGATATGCAGATGACACCACCATTATGGCAGAAAGTGAAGAGGAACTCAAAAGCCTCTTGATGAAAGTGAAAGAGGAGAGTGAAAAGGTTGGTTTGAAGCTCAACATTCAGAAAACAAAGATCATGGCATCTGGTCCCATCACTTCATGGGAAATAGATGGAAAAACAGTGGAAACAGTGTCAGACTTTTATTTTTTTGGGCTCCAAAATCACTGCAGATGTTGATTGCAGCCATGAAATTAAAAGACGCTTGCTCCTTGGAAGGAAAGTTATGACCAACCTTGATAGTATATTAAAAAGCAGAGACATTACTTTGCCAACCAAGGTCCGTCTAGTCAAGGCAATGGTTTTTTCCGTGGTCATGTATGGATGTGAGAGTTGTACTGTGAAGAAAGCTGATCGCCGAAGAATCGATGCTTTTGAACTGTGGTGTTGGAGAAGACTCTTGAGAGTCCCTTATACTGCAAGGAGATCCAACCAGTCCATTCTAAACAAGATCAATCCTGGATGTTCATTGGAGGGACTGATGCTAAAGCTGAAACTGCAATACTTTGGCCACCTCATGCGACGAGTTGACTCACTGGAAAAGACTCTGATGCTGGGAAAGGTTGGGGGTGGGAGGAGAAGGGGACGATGGAGAATGAGATGGCTGGATGGCATCACCGACTCTGTGGACATGAGTTTGAGTGAACTCCGGGAGTTGGTGATGGACAGGGAGGCCTGGCGTGCTGTGATTCATGGGGTTGCGGAGAGTCGGACACGACTGAGCGACTGAACTGAACTGAACTGAAACAAGTGATTGCCAGGGTTTGGAGAGGTGGGGGAAATAAGAGGTTTATAAAAAGATACAAACTTCCCATTATGGGATGATTACCTCTGAGGAGCTGAATTATAACATGCTGACCATAGATAACACTGTATTATATAACTGAAATTAGATAAGAGAGTAGAACTTAAATGTAACAAAAATAAAATAAATAAAGTGGTAAATATGTGAGGTGACTAATGTGTTAGTTAACTTAATGGGGTAATACTTTCCCAATGTATACACATAATAATTTTGCATACTTTAAGTATTATACAATTTAATCTCTCAATTTTACCTCAGTAAAGCTGAGAAAAACAAAACGACAACAACAAAAAACAGTAAGGTAGACTATTCCTACATATATCACTTGAGTTTGTTGTTGATGGTGATCTTTTCTTCCGTGATTTCTTTTCACTGAATGTTGTGTGTGTATGTAAGACTCTTCATATATCATGCCATGCTGTTTTTGTTTACTCGCTAAATCCTGTCATACTCTTTTTCTACCTAATGAACTGCAGCCCACCAGGCTCCTCTGTCCATGGTATTTTCCAGGCAAGAGTATTGAAATGGGTTGCCATTTCCTTCTCCAACCTCATACTACACATTAGGACAAATTCTAACAGATCAAATAATTAAATGTAAGAAATGAAACCAGAAAAATTCTGGACAAAATACATGGAATAATTGTTCCATAATCTTGGAAGAGTAAAGTCTACAAACCATGGCACTAAACCAAGAAACCATAAAAGAAAGTACCAGTAAATTCAACTCCATTTAAAAAGCCTGCAGAGTAAAAACCAAAATCAAAGTTCAAGGTAAATGATAAATTAGAGATGATAATTGCATTTTGAATTTCCCTAATATGTGAAAATACTTATACCTCAACAAGAAAAAGACCAACAATCTAATAGAAAAAAATAATCGGCAAAGTACGAAATAGTTTACAGAAAAATGCTTCTTTTACATATGAATATATTCAACATAACTCAAAAGAAAGCTAATTAAAGATATTCTGGGAAGCCCATCAGATTAGGAAAGTACAGATTGTTAAATAACACTGTGTTGGTAAAGTTGTAGAAAGTAGACACTAGTTAATGAAAACATAAAATGACAACATATCTACAGATAGCATTTGGGTAAAAACGTGGCTCAGTGGTAAAGAATCTGTCTGACAATGCAGGAGACACAGGAGATTTATGGGTTCAATCCCTGGGTCAGGAAGATCCCCTGGAGGAGGAAATGGCAACCCACTCTAGTATTCTTTCCTGGAAAGTAAAGAGGAGCCTGGTGGGCTACAGTTTATGGGTGGCAAGGAAAGAGTTGGATACAACTGAGTGAATAACAAATATATCAATCAAAAATTTAAAAAAAAAAATAGAAAGCAGTTATATGTGGCTTCCATGAAGGTCCAGTGGTTAAGAATCCACCTTGCAATGAAAGGTACACCGGTTCTGTCCCTAGTCTGGGAAGATCTCACATGCTGCCCATGCCCTGGGGCAACTGAGCCCTTGTGCTCCAACTAATGAGCCTCTGCCCTTGAGCCCATGAGCCACAACCACTGAGCCCACGCACCGCAACAGCTGAAGCCCTTGCACCCTAGAGCCCATGCTCCACAAGAAGAAAAGTCACCACAATGAGAAGCCTGTGTAACAATGATGGCCCAGCACAGTCAAAATTAAATAAATAAAGTTGTTATAGTAAACATTAAAGTAATAACTAACTCACAGTTTTTTAAAAGAAATACGTCCCAAGAGTCAAAGAGTCAATCAAATGCAAAACACATTGGTAAATACTTCCCACTAGTTTGCAATTATTATAAAAAATTCTCTGAGCAAAACCACTGGCATAATCATACAAAGTAACTTAGTAGAGACCCTCATGCCACAGTGGTACTTAAAAGATAGGGTCAGGCTAATGAGACTTTTCAATAGAATATATTTTAAAAGTGTTCCAATATAGTATTAATAAGCAAGGATTCTAATTTGAAATAAACAGGTGAGAGAAAAATCAGATAAAAAGTATCAGATCGCCTCAGGAACACCATGGGAATGTAATTTATATCCATAAAGTATATTTTTTACTTATGGATATTAAGGGCTTGGTAAATGTGATTGTCTAATACAGCTAACAAAACCTGGAAGAGGTAGACAATTACTAATCCCTTGGTTATAGAAATATAAAAAGTACCAAACTCTGTATCAAGCTCTTAATAACCACTTTTAAGTTTTTAGGGAGTCAGGCTTCCTGACTTTTCATTTCCCTCAAAGGACTACATCATTGACACTCTTAACCTTCTGAACACTAATTCTGAATCCATTAATCAGGGAGTTTTTCAAACTTTTATGGAATGTCTTTTATTCACTCACTCAGTCTCTGAGAGAAGATAATATTGTTTTGTTGTCATGTACTTCACAAAGCTTCTAAACCTACAGACTTGTCAGTCCATAACCTCTGAATCCTAGACAGAGATGTCTAGCATGTATTAGAACAGTCAGAATATATGAAAGGTAAGAATACTAGAATACTAGCAATTCTTCCCATTAAGGAAGTGACAGTTCCAGATCCCATCCTACAGATCTTCTGGATCAAATGCAGGGTATCAAACCCTCAGTTCCTAAGAGGTCTATGTCCCTCTTCCATTTTTGTCTTATGAAACTAAGAGGAAAGAAACATGCTGGTATGAAATATATCCAGCCTCACATCTAGGAATTTCTAGACCTTATGTTAAAGTGTTTTTTAATATAATTAACTTTCATATAGATACCCTAAAATAGTAGCATTGAAAAAGTTTATCACAGTAAATCTAAATTTCTTCTTCTTATTATTCTATTCTCAAGCCTCTTCCACTTTACTCTCCACCCCTCGCCTACCTCAATGTCCCATCTCCTCCCTCTCCCATTTTCTAAACTATCTTTTTTCTGTCCACCATTACCAGTGAAGGAAGCATTATTTGTTCAAACTGAGACAATATGGTTATCATACCTTTAATCAAAATCTCTAAGGATGTAAACGTCACAGTTTGATTACTACGTAGGTGTTGCCAGTAAAGATCGTTCTCTTTGGACAAAAAACGGAATTGCCATTATAACTAAATTCCAGCTTGGGTGGGTGAAGGGAGAGAAAGACTTTGCAGAGGCCTTTGAAATAATGAAAAATTATTCAAAATGGGGCTAGGTCCCATGAATTTAGCCAAGTATATCATGCTTTAGGTTACTTCTTCCTAAGCTTCTAAGAAAGACTAGACCATTATGTTTAGCACTGTGTACAAAGGGCTTAGTGTGGTATTTAACACAAAATAGATATAAACAAAAATGATTCTGAACAATAAATTAATGAAGGGATATTTCTCCACATACCAGCTATGGTTCCTCTGAATGGTGTTGTAGGATGTGGTGACTAGAAAATAGGAAAACAGAGATGTTTCCAAGGGCATCAAAAATACAATGCTTTCCCTATGGTCTTTTCAACATACTAGCCCCTTAAATACTAAATTGAAAATGAGTACAGTTGGGATTGGATTTGAATTTTGAAAATGCTCACCTGAGTGTCTCAGTATACATTCCTATTTCCAAATAAGGAACAAACTAACAAATAAAAAGAATCAGAACAAATTTTATTTCATATGTCCCCAATAAAGAAAACAGAGTTTGGCATCTATGTTTCTTTTGGCATTCATAAAGAAGCATCATAAAACAAGATAACTCCACTGGCCTTTTGATTACTTTTGAAAGACTCACTATAGATACGCAAAGATACCAGGTGATAGCCATATTTCTTATATTTTAGCTACAGAATTTTATACATTTTGTTTCAAATTCTTTTTCTTTACAGGAACTTCAGCTTGTAAAAGAAATAATAATATAAGCAAAAACTAATAAAGCTATTACTGGGCATATTTCATTTTAAATCAATCATTTCATATTGGGAAACCTCTGATTTTTATATTTATTGCTCTGTCCTCTGTGCTTCAGAATGAAATAACTACTAAGCCATTTTTTGAAAGTAATCTGTTTAAATTTCTCTCTACTGACATAGTGAGGTGAAAAATATATTCACTTAGGTATGCACAGTCCCTAGCATGTTACTGGTGAAAGGTAGACCTCAATAAGTATTTACTGACTAAATTATACCATAAATAAATGTAGGAAAAGTTTACAAAAGTAACCTTTCTTTAAAAATTGTTTAACATGATATACATAATGTATGATCCATACTGAAATTTAAATATTAAAATAGAAAAATCACCTATAATTCCATTTTCTTTACTATCAAAATTGGTGTATTTTTTGTATTTGTAAACCCCTTTTAACAAGAAATTTATTTTCTTTTGTTTAGAAAAGTAATATACCATCAATAACATTCATTCTGCTGCTACTGCTGCTGCTGCTGCTAAGTCACTTCAGTCGTGTCCGACTCTGTGTGACCCCATAGACGGCAGCCCACCAGGCTCCCCCGTCCCTGGGATTCTCCAGGCAAGAACACTGGAGTGGGTTGCCATTTCCTTCTCCAATGTGTGAAAGTGAAAAGTGAAAGTGAAGTCGCTCAGTCATGTCTGACTCGTAGCGACCCCATGGACTGCAGCCCACCAGGATCTTCCGTCCATGGGATTTTCTAGGCAAGAGTACTGGAGTGGCTTGCCATTGCCTTCTCCGAACATTCATTCTAAAACTACTAAAAAACAAAAAGAATTAAAAAATTATAGTATTATCATTCAAAATCTGTTCCTTATATAGATATAGACAGTGTTTGCTTTGTACGGTCTGGATATGCAAGAATTTCTGTTGCAACTGTTTAACTAAATAACATAAGTCCCCAAGCACCACAGTTAAGATTCAATCACCAAGCATACTGGGCTTCCCTGGTGGCTCAGCTGGTAAAGAATCCACCTGCAATTCAGGGGACCTGGGCTCAATCCCTGGGTTGGGAAGATCCCCTGGAAAAGGGAACAACTACCCACTCGAGTATTCTGGCCTGGAGAATTCCAGGGACTGTATAGTCCAAGGGTCGCAAAAAGTCAGACGCAACTGAACAACTTTCACTCACCAAGCATATTACCTATGAAGAACTGCATAAAGTATACACTTTGCTGCTAGATCTTCAGTCCATAAATCACTATGTAAGTAACAGGTATATATCACAATCCATAGCAGAAGGTTCAGATAATCAACACCCAGAGTTGATCCACAACCTGGGCCTAGAAAGTATGAGATAATAAATACAGACTTTCTTAATTTGCTGTTTGTGGGAACTTGTATGGCAGCATTATTAAAGTAATACACTAGGATAAAACTTTGATTCAAAGACTTTACTTTTTTTCTCAGTTCTCTGTGGATATGGCCATATTGTCTTCTGGCAGCATTTGATATTACAGAGGAAGAAATACCTGAAGTCAGTTCACTTTACCCACCTGATTTGAGGAATGTCCATTGAGTCAGTGATGGCATCCAACCATCTCATCCTCTGTTATCCCCTTCTCCCGCCTTCAATCTTTCCCAGTATCAGGGTCTTTTCCAATGAGTCAGTTCTTCGCATCAGGTGGCCAAAGTATTGGAGTTTCAGCTTCAGCATCAGTCCTTCCAATGAATATTCAGGACTGATTTCTTTTAGGATGGACTGGTTGGATCTCCGTGCTGTCCAAGGGACTCTCAAGAGTTTCTCCAACACCACAGTTCAAAATCATCAATTTGTCAGTGCTCAGTTTTCTTTATAGTCCAACTCTCACACCCACACATGACTACTGGAAAAACTATGGCTTGGACTAGATGGACCATTGTTGGCAAAGTAATGTCTCTGCTTTCAATATGCTGTTTAGGTTGGTCATAACTTTTGTTCCAAGGAGCAAGCATCTTTTAAATTCATGGCTGCAGTCAGCATCTGCAGTGAATTTGGAGCCCCCCAAAATAAAGTCTGTTTCCACTGTTTCCCCATCTATTTGCCATGAAGTGATGGGACGGATGCCATGAACTTAGCTTTCTGAATGTTGGGTTTAAGCCAATTTTTTCACTCTCCTCTTTCACTTTCATCAAGAGACTCTTTAGTCCTTCTTTGTTTTCTGCCATAAGGGTAGTATCATCTGCATATCTGAGGTTATGGATATTTCTCCCAGCAATCTTGATTCCAGTCAGTGCTTCATCCAGTCCAGCATTTCTCATGATGTATTCTGCATATAAGTTAAACAAGCAGGGTGACAATATACAGACTTGATATACTCCTTCCCCTATTTGGAACCAGTCTGTTGTTCTATGTCCAGTTCTAATTGTTGCTTCCTGACCTGCATACAGATTTCTCAGGAGGCAGGTCAGGTGGTCTGGTATTCCCACCTCTTTAGAAATTTTCCAGATTTTATTGTGGTCCAGACAGTCAAAGGCTTTGGCATAGCCAATAGAGCAGAAGTAGATATTTTTCTGGAACTATCTTGCTTTTTTTTGATGGTCCAACAGATGTTGGCAATTTGATTGCTGGTTCCTCTGCCTTTTCTAAATCCAGCTTGAACATCTGGAAGTTCATGGTTCACCTACTGGTAAAGCCTGGCTTGGAGAATTTTGAGCATTACTTTGCTAGCATGTGAGATAAGTGCAATTGCGTGGTAGTTTGAGCATTCTTTGGCATTACATTTCTTTGGGATTGGAATGAAAACTGACCTTTTTCAGTCCTGTGGCCACTGCCGAGTTTTCCAGATTTGCTGACATATTGAGTGAAGCACTTTCACAGCATCATCTTTCAGGATTTGAACTAGCTCAACTGGAATTCCATCAGATCCACTAGCTTTGTTCATAGTGATGCTTCCTAAGGCCCACTTGACTTTGTAGTCCAGGATGCCTGGGACTAGGTGAGAGATCACATCATCGTGATTATCTGGGTCATGAAGATCTTTTTCTGTATAGCTCTTCTGTGTATTCTCGCCACCTCTTCTTAATATCTTCTGCTTCTGTTAGGTCCATACCATTTCTGTCCTTTCTTGTGCCCATCTTTGCATGGGAAGTTCCCTTGGTATCTCTAATTTTCTTGAAGAGATCTCTAGTTTTTCCCATTCTATTGTTTTCCTCTATTTCTTTGCACTGATCACTGAGGAAGGCTTTCTTATCTCTCCTTGCTCTTCTTTGGAACTCTGCATTCAAATGGGTATATTTTTCCATTTCTCCTTTGCCTTTAGCTTCTTTTCTTTTCTCAGCTATTTGTAAGGCCTCCTCAGACAACCATTTTGCCTTTTTGCATTTCTTTTCCTTGAGGATAGTCTTGATCCCTGCCTTCTGTACAATGTCCAAAACCTCCGACCATAGTTTTTCAGGCACTCTATCAGATCTAATCCTTTGAATCTATTTGTCACTTCCACTGTATAATCAAAGGGATTTGATTTAGGTCACTTCTGAATGGTCTAGTGGTTTTCCCTACTTTCTTCAATTTAAGCCTGAATTTGGCAATAAGAAGTTCATGATCTCAGCCACATCAGTTCCCTGTCTTGTTTTTTGCTTACTGTATAGAGCGTCTCCATCTTTGGCTGCAAAGAATATAATCAATCTGATTTTGGTATGGTACATCTGGTGATGTTCATGTGTAGAGTCTGATCTTATAGTTCTCTGTTTTATAAAACGATGTTTTCTTGAATCTTGTCGAAGATGCCAAACAGAGATTTTTTTGGAATTATGTAGTAAAGCCTGAATACATTCTTCTTCCCCATTAGTAGAAAGGACTTCTTTTCTTTTATTCTACATTTTTCTGTCTCCTTACTCTTAAGTCGTGATTATTTAGCCTTTCACTTGTCAAGTTAGGTCGCTGGATTGATTACAGTTTACCACAGTCTCTGTCCACAAAGGATAAGACTGAATCTTCTCAGATTTGCTCCATGGCTTTATAAAATAAACAGACACCTACTATGGCATCTGGTCCCATCACTTCATGGGAAATAGATGGGGAAACAGTGGAAACAGTGTCAGACTTTATTTTTGGGGGCTCCAAAATCACTGCAGATGCTGATTGCAGCCAGGAAATTAAAAGATGCTTACTCCTTGGAAGGAAAGTTATGACCAACCTAGATAGCATATTAAAAAGCAGAGACATTTTACTTTGCCAACCAAGGTCCGTCTAGTCAAGGCTATGGTTTTTCCAGTGGTCATGTATGGATGTGAGAGTTGGACTGTGAAGAAAGCCGATCGCTGAAGAATTGATGCTTTTGAACTGTGGTGTTGGAAAAGACTCTTGAGAGTCCCTTGAACTGCAAGGAGATCCAACCAATCCATTCTAAAGGAGATCAGTCCTGGGTGTTCATTGGAAGGATTGATGCTAAAGCTGAAACTCCAATACTTTGGCCCCCTCATGCGAAGAGTTGACTCACTGGAAAAGACTCTGATTCTGGGAGGGATTGGGGGCAGGAGAAGAAGGGAACAACAGAGAATGAGATGGCTGGATGGCATCACCGACTCGATGGACATGGGTTTGTGTGAACCCAGGCGGTTGGTGATGGACAGGGAGGCCTCACGTGCTGTGACTCATGGGGTCACAAAGAGTCAGACACAAGTGAGCGAATGAACTGAACTGAACTGAACCTGATTTTCAGTGGGCTTCCATCTAGTGTAGCTTTCTAGATCAAGATAGAATTCTTACTCCTTTCCTCTCAGATATGTTATTATTATAATAAATCATCAGTGTTAGAAGGTGGACTCCCACACTGGATGAATATCCCAAGTATTACCATCACTAATATGGTTAGTCTCACCAGCACTAACCAGCCACGCCATTTAAATTCTCTCTGCTTCAGATTCCTTGTAAGTCAAATGTAGACAATACTATAAAAATCTCATTAATTATCAGCATTAAATGAGATAATACAAGTAAAGGACTTAGCACAGCACTTGACACTCTGTAAGTACTCAATATTAGTTTTCCTCCAATTTGATTATTATCGGCACAGAAAACACATTCTCTCTATGTACACTGTTACCAAGGCTCAGTGTTCCACTCCCATCTCCATGGCTTTCTAGACTACAATGCACTATGTCACTACAGGTTCCCTCTCTAAAACATCTGGCTCATTTTCCCAAGCACACTGCAATTTCTGACTCTATGGACAAAGAAATAATGAAGAAAAGGCAGATTGCTTCAAATACTAATTACATGCAATTAGTGAGATAAATCAGTTTTCTGATCACTACTGACCTCATGCTTCAGATTAAGAGGACAGACAGAGGCAAAAGGATAGTGCAGGTAGGCTCCAATTTCACAAAATATTTAAAGTTTTCATTGGTCTTGAGAATGGTGGAAATGTCTTGAAAACTCTAGGTCTAGTTTGACCGTGACCTTTAGCAACTTATCTTATGACCCATAAAGTACATATATCTACCTTTTCTGAGTTCAAGATCTGAAAATAAAGCTGCCGGTTGTACATATACAGTTAACAAGGCCTCCCTCAAACTGAATTCTTAATCCTGAGCCTGAAAAGCTGCTTCTCTTGCTGTGGACTCTGTCTCATTGAATGGGCACCATTATCTTTTCCACTCAGCCAAGTTCAATACCCTGAGGTAATTTTTAATCCTCCTTCCTCCTCAATTCTATTTTCAATCAGTTGGTAACCATCACCCCATCATTCCTGCAATGCTTCTCCAGTTCAACTCCCTCTTGGCCACTCACACTCCCTGACGTCTGAATTCCACACTTCACCATTTTTCATTTGGACTATGGTTACAATCTTTGAAGGGGTCTTCAGTCTTTAATGTCTTCCTTCTCCATGCAATGCTACTTATATGCGACGAGTTGACTCACTGGAAAAGAGTCTGATGCTGGGAGGGATTGGGGGTGGGAGGAGATGGGGACGACAGAGAATGAGATGGCTGGATGGCATCACCGACTTGATGGACGTGAGTTTGAGTGAACTCCGGGAGTTGGTGATGGACAGGGAGGCCTGGCATGCTGTGATTCATGGGGTCACAAAGAGTCGGACACGACTGAGCGACTGCACTGAACTGAACTGATTGTTGCCAGAATTATCTACCCAAAATACAAATCTCATCAAACCACCACCCTTGTCAAAAGGCTTTCCAATCCAAAAGAAAACAGTTTATTTTCCTTACTTGATATTCAAGGTCTAGAGAAATCTAACCTCCACTCCTTTGCAGGTCTATCTCCTCAGAGATCTCATCACAGCATGCATCAATATTGGTGGGCCAACCTTTCAGCACATAAGGCACTTATGTTTTCCCACCAGTTTAACTTTTTCATCTTGCTCAGCCTGGAGTGCACTGTGCTGGCAAACACCAAAGTCTACCCAAAGCTTCCCCATTATTCAACGCTCAGTATGGGGGCCGCCTCTGTGAAATAATCCCCAGATGCTTGGATTAGCAATAGTTTCTTTGCTAAACCTTCACTTTAATTTGTTTATTCTATTATATATATCCCATTCTACTTTTTATTATGACTGTTTCACATAAACCTGACTAGAGAAATGACTTTGCTTCATTTACTCTGATCTTCCACAAGCCAGTAAAATGCTTTTTGCACATAGTAGCTGTACAGAAAAAAAAAATCCTGAAGTAATCAGGGTTAAAACCTTTAATATATTAATCTGCTTTATTACAATATTATATTAAAATATGCATAAAATCCTTACATTTCATTTAGAAATGAAAGTGAATATGATGACAATTTTTACTTTTGGCATCCTCCAATATTTTGGGGTCACTTAATCTGTTGTGAATATATAACAGCAAGATAAAATATGTAATGTGAGTTTCTGGGGGCACGGATTAGTCTCTTGCAAAGAAATTACATTTAATTTAACCCTGTGTTCTTGGCAAGTTACAACCTTGAGTTAAATCACATTGTGGGTTTGTTAATACTATTTGTATAGCATTTAAAATTTAACAAACATCTTCACATTTCTTACATCATGTTACTTGTTAGATGCCATGTGTGTGTGCTCAGTCACTTCAGTCATGTCCAGCACTGCAACCCTATGGATTGTAGCCCACCTAGCTCCTCTGTCCATGGGATTCTCCAGGCAAGAATACTGGAGTGAATTGCCACGCCCTCCTCAAGGAGCTCTTCCCAACCCAAGGATTGAACCCACTTCTCTTATGTCTCCTGCATTGGCAGACAGGTTCTTTATCATTAGCACCACCTGGAAGCCCTGTTAGATGCCATACTTCCTATTAAAATTAAAAGATGCTTGTTCCTTGGAAGAACAGCTACGATAAACTGCTGCTGCTGCTGCTGTCGCTTCAGTCATGTCTGACTCTGTGCGACCCCATAGATGGCAGCCCATCAGGCTCCCCCGTCCCTGGGATTCTCCAGGCAAGAACACTGGAGTGGGTTGCCATTTCCAACTAGACAGCATATTAAAAAGCAGAGGCACTTTGTCACTCTGTTGACAAAGGTCTGTACAGTCAAAGCTATGGTTTTTCCTGTAGTCATGTATGGATGTGAAAGTTGGACTATAAAGAAAGCTAAGCATAGAACTGATGGTTTTGAACTGTGATGTTGGACCCTTGAGAGTCCCTTGGACAGCAAGGAGATCAAACAAGTCCATCCTAAAGGAAATCAGTCCTGAATACTCATCGGAAGGACTGATATGAAGTTGAAGTTCCAATACTTTGACCACCTGCTGTGAAGGACCAACTCGTTGGAAAAGACAGTGATGCTGGGAAAGATTGAGGGCAAGAGGAGAAGTGGGCAACAGAGGATGAGATGGTTGGATATTATTACCGACTCAATGGACATGAGTTTGAGCAAACTCAGGAAGATAGTAAAGGACAGGGAAGCCTGGCATGCTGCTGTGAATGGAGTTGCAAAGAGTCAGACATGAAAGCAACTGAACAGCAACCAAAGATAAACCCATGAGATACCATACTGATAATAACAAAAATCTTAGGTGTGCTTATTTCTGCACTTAATGTTGCAAATGATCACATAATCAGATCATATGTTGAAAGTCTTTTTTTAATCTATAGCATTTCCAATGTCTCTCTCTAGTTGATGGTTTCATAGATCCATTTTTATTTTTTTATTTTGGAGGACTCTGATTTTTATTTATTTTTGTGCAAACAAAAGTTACATATTTAAGGTATATAATATATGTATATTGCAAACTGACAATTTATTTAACATATCCATCACCTTCCACAGTTAGCATTTTGCGCGCGCGTGTGTGTGTGTGTGTGTGTGAAAGAACACTTGAGATCTACTTACTCCCTTACCAAATTTTAAGTGTACATTGTTATTAACTATGGGCTTTTCAGGTGGCACTAGTGGTTAAAAAAACAAGCAAACAAAAAAAACACCTGCCAAAGAAGGAGACCATAGGAGATACGGGTTTGATCCCTTGGTTGGGAAGATCACCAGGAGGAGGGCATAGAAACCCATTCCAGTATTCTTGCCTGGAGAATCCCATGGATACAGAAGCCTGGCTGGCTATGGTCCATACGGTCCCAAAGAGTCAAACACTACTGAAGCAACATAGCAACAGCACGATTATTAACTATAGACACAGTGTAATACATTAGGTTCTAAATAGCTTATTCACCTTATAACTGGAAGCTTGTACTGCTTGATCAATATTATTTTTTCTATTCAAGAACTTTTAAAACATGTACAGTGGAGCCAAAGGCTGCAAACTGATTTATACCAATTATCAACAATATCAATATATAATTTAGTTCTTTGAATTTAATTAGTTAAAGGGATTTTACTCTTTAAGGCTTTAAGTTCAGCCTTAACTTCCCTTGGTAAAATTTAAGTCACTTGCACTAATTGAAATTTCTGTAGGCAAAATCAGTCATCTACTATCAAAGATGTTAAATATACCCTAATCATTCTTACTGCAAACTTACTTTAAATTTTCAGTTCTTTAATTTTATATATCTTCCACTTGCCACTCTATGTTAGCACACTGGAACTTCTCTGCTAACCCCAAATGATAAAACATCTTTGAAGAATTTTTCATTCTGAAATATTCTTCCAGTGACAAATTAGGTAGTTGAGATCTTTCTGTTACCAGTCATTAGACCAACAAACATTTATTGATGGCAGATATGCCAACCATAAAAGGTCAGGGATACTTCCATTTTTATAGATACCAAGTAGGTTTTCTTGAATTTCTTTAATCTCAGTTTTGAAAAGTAATTTAACACCCAAATAATCATGACTATTAAATTTTAATATAAGTCAAATGCTCTGAGAATATTTTGTAATGCTCAGCAATTAAAGGACCCCCTTCTTTGGCTTTACAATAGTGAATAAAGTTTTGATATTAATGAATACAACTTTGATGTCTTTGCACCTGAGCCTTGCCTTTGATGACCTCGTAACATATGACTTATTTCTTGACATTGACTAGATGCCACTGGAAAAATGGCCATCACAGCTGAATATAATGTACCACAAGAAAAAAACCTGCAAAGAGTCATCATTTTGCAACATACACTGGTCTGGTGATTAAACTTAATGTCATTTGAGACACTGGGATACAAATCTGTTGTACTCAAGCTGAAAACTGATCCTTAATGTTTTTGTGTCATTTTTTAGGGGAATATCAATAGTGCAGAAGTAACCATGAAGTGACCTCCCAGGTAGCTCAGCTGATAAAGAATACACCTGCAATGCAGGAGACCCTGGTTCAATTCCTGGGTTGGGAAGATCCCCTGGAGGAGGGCAGTACAACCCAATCCAGTATTTTTGCCTGGAGAATAGCCACGGAGAGAGGAGACTGGCGGGCTACAGTTTACAGGGTCATAAAGAGTCAGACGCAACCGAGCAACTAAACACAGCACAACCATGAAGTGATTTCATATTGTCTTCAATATTACAATTGTATGGCTTTCTATTTTTGGAAAAGAATATTAATACTTTACTGAACTGTACTTTTAGAACAATTCCTAGTTTCCTTGGATATTTTTATAAAATAATATTTAATTAAAAATGATTGAAATACATACAGTAATTAAAAATAACTTCATTTTCCACGTGATGTGCATGGTTCATGATGGGCTCACATAAGCAATGAAAACATAATCAAAATATTACTAAGATTTTGTTGTTTCCGTAACTATTGAAAACAACAATCTTATTGATGAAATTTAAATGGGCCTCTGGAATTAATTGTGGATAAGTTGGTAAAGAATCTGCCTGCAATGTGGGAGACCTGGGTTTGATCCCTGAGCTGGGAAGATCCCCTGGAGAAGGGAAAGGCTACCCACCCCAGTATTCTGGCCTGCAGAATCGGACAAAGAGTTGGACAAAGAGTCAGACACGACTGAGCAACTTTCACTCACTGGGATTAAACTCAGGTTTTTCGTTGGAATCCAATAAATATATTACCATAATTCAGTATTATGTCTATGTGGTGGTAGTTAAGTTATTAAGTCATGTCCAGCTCTTGTAACCCCATGGATTGTAGCCCACCAGGCTCCTCTGTCCATGGGATTTCCCAGGCAAGAATACTGGAGTGTGTTGCCATTTCCTTCTTCAGGGAATCTTTCTGACCCAGGGATCAAACCTGGGTCTCCTACATTACAGGTGGATTCTTTACCATCTGAGCCACCAGAGAAGCCCAATAATATTCTTTGCGACCCCATGGACTATACAGTCCATGGAATTGTATAGGCCAGATTACTGGAGTGGGTAGCCTTTCCCTTCTCGAGGGTATCTTCCCAACCCAGGGATCAAACCTAGGTCTCCCGCATTGCAGGTGGATTCTTTACCAGCTGAGCCACAAGGGAAACCCAAGAATACTGAAGTGGGTAGCTTATCCCTTCTCCAGTGGATTTTCCCGACCCAGGAATCGAACCAGGGTCTCCTGCATTGCAGTCGGATTCTTTACTAACTGAGCTATCAAGGAAAACAATAAACTATAAAAAAACACAGCAAATATCCCTGCCGAGGGGCCAAATTCAAAATAATCACAGGAATATTTCAGAATCTCTTATAAGCCATGAGTAAACATTTTATTCAAAAGATATATGTCTAAATGTCAATAATTGCATTAAATGTAAATTCCTATACTGCTTACAACAGATATAAATTAAATGGAATGGATAGCCATTCCCTTCTCCAGGGGATCTTCCCAAGCCAGGGCTCAACCCGGGTCTCTGACATTGCAGGCAGATTCTTTACTGTGCCCACAGGGAAGCCCTAATATATCAATAATTACATTAAATACAAAATCCTGCACTGCTTACAATAGATATAAATTAAATGTAAGGACACAGAAAGTCTAAGAGTAAAAATATAGTAATAAACATAACTTGGAAGTACTAATCAAAAGAAAGAGTATTTATACAAATAGCAGAGAAAGAAAACTTTAAGGCTAAGAATACAGTTGACCCTTGAACAATGTGGGTTTGAATTGCGTGGATCCACTTATAGGCAGATTCTTTTTAGTAGCAAAACTAAAGTTCTACATGATCCACAGTTGCTGAACCACGAATGTGAAATCACATATATATGGAGGGCTTACTATCAGTTATAAATAGATTTTCATCTGAGGAGGGAAAGGTGCCCTGAACCCTCACATTGTTCAAAGGTCAACTTTACTTTGAAGGCAATGTTATTAGAGATTAAGGAGGACATTTCAGAATGATAAAAAGTTTATGTTACCAAATAGATACACTAACTCTCGTCATTCATGTGCCTAATAGCATAGTTTTAATACACATAAAGGAAAAATTGACAGAACTAATAGGAGAAATAGATAAGCACACATTCATAACAGGGGAAGTACTTTGAAAGTCCCAGGGGACTTTCAAAAGCCACTCTCAGTAACTGAATAAACAGACACAAATTTGATACAATAATAGAAGATGTGAACAAGACAACAAATCAACAATCTAACTGTTATACTCACACACATATTTCTATACGCATATATATTTATACATAACACTGTATAAAATGATGGCAAAATATGCACTCTTTTCTAGTGCATATTAAACTTTATCATAATAGATCATAAAGCAAGTGTCAAAATTTTTTGAAACACTATGTTTTCTTACCAGTCCATCCTAAAGGAGATCAGTCCTGGGTGTTCATTGGAAAGACTGATGTTGAAAATGAAACTCCAATACTTTGGCCACCTGATGTGGAGAGCTGACTCATTTGAAAAGGCCCTGATGCTGGGAAAGATTGAAGGCAGGAGGAGTAGGGGACGACAGAGGATGAGATGGCTGGATGGCATCACCGACTTAATGGACATAAGTTTGGGTGAACTCTAGAAGCTGGTGATGGACAGGGAGGCCTGGTGTGCTGTGGTTCTTGGGATCACAAAGAGTCAGACACAACTAGAGACTGAACTGAACTGAACACCTTGATAGGCTAAAAAAGGAACAGTAAATTAAAGCCAAAGCAAGCAAAATAAAAGTAGTAAAGGACAAAAATCAATGAAATTTTTAAAAAAACATGCAATCTGGTTCACAGACATAATGTAAAATACTATACTATAAAACTCTAGAGGATAACAGAAGACAATCTAGGGGACCTTGAATTTGCATTGTTTAGGTACAACATCAAAAGCATGATCCATGAAAGAAAACTGGTAAGTTGTACTTCTTTAAAATTAAACATTTCTGCTCTGCAGAGGACACTGCTAAAATAATAAGACAAACCACTGACTTGGAGAAAATGTTTCCAAGACACATGTCTGATTTAAGATATTACGAATATACAAATAACTCTTAAAACTCAACATTAAGAGACTACACAAAACAATTAAAATGTGGGCAAAATATCTTAACAGATACTTCACCAAAAGATTTGAACAGATACAAATGGTAGTTTAATCCAAAGCTAAGCAGTTTAATCATACAATCCAGTAATCATGATCCTATGTATTAACCCTAAATAAACTGAAACTTTTGTCCACACAAAAACCTGCAAACAATGTTTATAACAGTTTTATTCATAATTGCCAAAACTTGCAAGCAAGCAAGATTTCCTTCAAAAGATGAATGGATAAATAAACAGTGGTAAATCCATATAGTGGAATATTATTCAATTAAAAAAAATAAATTAGCTCTCATACCACAGAAAGACGTGTGTGTTAAGTCACTTTAGTCGTGTCTGACTCTGTGCAACCCCTGACTCCTTTGTCCATGGCATTCTCTAGGCAAGAATACTGGAGTGGGTAGCCATGCCTTTCTCCAGTGGATATTCCTGACCCAGGGATTGAACCTGCATCTCTTATGTCTCCTCATTGGCAGGTGGGTTCTTTACCACTAGCACCACCTGGGAAGCCCACAAAAGGGCATGAAAGAACTTTAAATGCATATTGCTAAGTAAAAGAAGCTAATCTTAAAAGGTTACATAGTGTATGATTCTAATTATAAAACATTCTGGAGAGGCAAAACAATAGTGATGCTAAACTATGGACTTCAGCTGGTAATGTATTAATTAATTAACATTGGCTCATCAATTGTAACAAATGTATTGCACCAGCACAAGACTCTAATAATAAGAGAAATTGAAGACAAGGAACCAGGGAAGGAGTCTGTGGGAAATTTCTGTACTTCCTGCTCAATTTTTCTGTAAACCTAAAATTGTTCTAATAAATAAAGTCTATTAATTTTTAAAAGATAGCCACGTCCTAAAAAATACACTACAGGAAAAAAAACAACAAAATGAATGATCCTATGAAAAAACAACTGACATAATGTTATCAATATTAATCTTACAAAAGGCAAATAATCAGTACTATAAGTGCAAAAGAGTATCACCACAGATCATATAGATATTAAAATGTAAGAATATTATGAAAAATTTTATGCTGGTGAATTTAAAATTTTAGGTGAACTGAATGAATTTCTGGAAAAAAAAATAAAAACAGCTTAGTGAAAGTAGTAGAAAATCCAAACAATCCCACATCTGTTGGAAACTGAATTGGAAACTCTCCCACAGGGAAATAAATATACAGGTCCAGTTAAGTTAATCAGTGAATTCCTTGAAAATATTTTTTAAAGAAAAAAAAAATACCAATCTTGTACAAAATCCTCCATAGTTTAGCATTTGAAAATAAATTAATATAATTGATTACATAACATGTATATAATTTACCACAATTAATTTAATTCACCACAATAATAAAGAGAAAGTATAATATGATTGTTTCAATATACATAGGAAAAAAACTGAAATAACTCAATACCTATTCAGGATGAAAACCTTTGGAAAATTAGGAATAGATGGGAACTTTCCTAATCTGTGAGAATAGCTACAGAAACCTATAGCAAACATCATACCTAGTAGAGAATTACAGAAAGCTCTGCCCCCCCCACCCCCATAAGATGGGGGAATGAAACAAAGATGCCCATTTTCTCCCAATCTATTCACCATTTTACTGAAAATCCTAAACAGTACAGTAAGTCAAGGAGAGCATAATAAATCAGTAAGTCAAAGAAATAAAAGTATCACTATTTATGAATAACACAGCTCCGTATATAGAAAATCTAAAAGGATCTACTCTGCATCAGAAAGGTTAAGTGAGTATAGCAATGTTGCTGGATCCTAATATTTAGAAACAATTGTGTATCTACAGAGAATGGTAATATTCTATTTTTCAGTTTGGATTCAGTCTGGGTGTATTCATTTTGTAAAAATCCATAGCTGTATGCATCTTCTGATTAATGCGCTTTTGGACTGCAAGGAGATCCAACCAGTCCATTCTAAAGGAGATCAATCCTGGGTGTTCATTGGAAGGACTGATGCTAAAGCTGAAACTCCAGTACTTTGGCCACCTCATGTGACGAGTTGACTCACTGGAAAAGACTCTGATGCTGGGAAGGGTTGGGGGCGGGAGGAGAAGGGGACAACAGAGAATCAGATGGCTGGATGGCATCACCGACTCTATGGACATGAGTTTGAGTGAACTCTGGGAGTTGGTGATGGACAGGGAGGCCTGGCATGCTGTGATTCATGGCGTCACAGAGAGTCGGACACAACTGAGCGACTGAACTGAACTGAACTGAACTGAAAAAGTATTTTACACTGTGTTTAATGGGTATAGATGTTAGTGTGCAAGATGAAAAAGTTCTAGAGGTGGGCTGCATAACAATGAGAAAATATTTAATACTACTTAATTGTATACTTAAAAATAGTTGTGATGGTAAATTTTACATATATTTCCCAATTAACAATTAAAATTGTTTAAAAATGATGAATGGCATTAAGAAATTAAAGATAGGTGAATCTAAATAACGCACAGAAAAAAATCTAAGTCAGAAACTTGTAGCCCACCATTAGAGACATTCTGCCTTCCTCCACTCTGCACTGAACAAAACTGTTACAATGATAACAGATGGAACACTACACTTATTATAGAATTCAAAATTCCTCAATTTTAAGGTAGTATTCATCATAAGATATATCACTGATTTAATAGTAGCTTTTGGGAGAAAAAAACCCCCACTATAATTATACTTACCTGTACACATATCTGAAATATAAAAGTGTGTCTGCCTTACAATTGAGAAAATGTGGAATATCTATTAGAAATGAGAAAAGAAAGGTTGGTTTGCCTATCTGTGGAATGTAAACCCAATGCCTCAGAGTAGGCCCATTCCTTACTTAAGGGATCTTGACCACAAGAATATTTGTGATTATGATACAGAATTCAAAGAACATCATCACTATAGGGAGCAAAATTTATTCCAGTGTTATTTTACTTACATATTTATTAAATAAACATGAACACACACTCTTTAGTAGGCTAATTACTGTGAATACAAGAATATGAGAGTAGCCTCAGTCCCTGAAAGAAGTTGTTGTGTTTTGGATTTTTTTTTTCATTTTCTACAATGAATCTGAGGTGGAATCATCCATTATTCATACTGGCATAGCTAGATGAAACGATTATTAAGTACACAAGTGTACATTTTACATAAAAATCTACTCTGCTCCTTCAGTCAAGCTGATTATTGTATGCCTGCTGGTTGCAATGACTATACAAATTTTGTTGTAGTTGATTGAAGGCTAGTTATTATGTTGACCAGAGGGCCACCTCTAACACATGAAGTGCGTTTGTACTCTTTGGATAGATTTAGTCTCCCAGGCACATGGCTGAGATAATGAATGTAGCTGGATTTTGGCCCCAATTCGCCAGTAACCTGGTCTTCTTGTGTAGGCACAACTTACTCAATGGTGTCCAGTCACTTGGCCTGGACATGTGTGTGAGCTCAGTAGCTCAGTCATGTTCGACTCTTTGTGATCTCATAGACTGTAGTCTGCCAGGCTCCTTTGTCCATGCAATTCTTCAGGCAAAAATACTGGAGTTGGTTGCCATTCCCTTCTCTGGGGGACCTTCCTGACCTAGGGATCAAACCTGGGTCTCCTGCATTGCAGGCAGATTCTTTACCATCTGAGCCACCAGGGAAGCCCAGACATGCACTGGCTTAGTGATAAAACACAGTTGCCTCCTTTGCTGGCATTTGTGGTGATACCTGGACAGCAGATCCTCTTGTATTAAGATTATCAGTGTGTAATGATATATCATAATGAATTGGCAAAGAAAGAGAGGCTTGAGAATGTACATTGATGCATATGACAATGGAAATAGATATATTGTCTGCTCCATATAAGAACAATACTTTGTTTTTAAATACATTTAAAACTACAATCCTTGAGATTACAGTTGGGACATCTGAATGTTTGTTTTCAAAGAAGATGAAGAGAAAGAGGACTTCAGGGCTTCAGGTATGGATATACACTCCTGCCAGAGAGGAATAGTAATAAATTCTGGTACCTTTTCTTGTCCATGATAGGTAACTATGACCTCTGAGATTTACATGTAATAAATTGACTTTTCTAAAAGGCTGTACACAGAAAGCCATTTTAAATTTGCAACAATTATTTAAATTAAATAACTTATATCTTAAAAGAAGAACAATGAGAGGAGTCCCCAATATTTTTTCATTCAAAAACAAAGGAAATTCACAGGGCTTTTTTTGGAACTGTAATGATTCTAAATTATTTCTGATTACTAAGAAAATGGTCTGCTACTTCAGTATCTATAATTACATTACAGTACAATGGAGAAAAGTCACTAATGGGTACCTCTGAGGTCAGGACTGAGACTGCAGCATTCAAATTTGTTTATTAATGAGCCCAGGATAGGGCTCTCCTAGGATGTCAAGATTTGTTAATAGAACAAAATCTGAAGTACTGTTGAAACCTCAAACAACGACACTACCTAGGAATATCACCCTAATGTACAGCCTCTGAAATAATGCTTTCAAATGCCTGGGCCATGTATGGAAGGAGAGAACTTAATCAGAGAAACTGCCATTTTTTCATCATTGGCAAGAGGAAAATGGGGTATACACGACACTGAGAAAAATTGCTGCAAATATATGTGCACTTTTGGTCACTGCTTTTTGATGAAGAAAATATTGTGCATAATAATTCAAGAATGTATTTAACATAAATTATATTTGCATGAATTATGTTTATTCATATGGTCAGAGACATAATGGCTTGCTTGATAAATGGCTGATTAGTCTTATAATCAGCCCAAGAGAGACCTCCTTCAAAAATCTCTCTCCTGAGGGCATCTGACTTTCTAGATATTTTGTGTTTTTTCTTTAAACAGTGAAATGTTGTTAGATTTGAGCACCCCAGTTTATTCCCAGCTTTAAGAATGGGAAAAAATAATAGCAAACGAAACAACCGACAAAGAATTAATCTCCAAAATATACAAGCAGCTCAACTCCAGAAAAATAAACGACCCAATCAAAAAATGGGCCAAAGAACTAGACAGACATTTCTCCAAAGAAGACATACAGATGGTTAACAAACACATGAAAAAATGCTCAACATCCCTCATAATCAGAGAAATGCAAATCAAAACCACAATAGGATACCATTTCACACCAGTCAGAATGGCCACTATCCAAAAGTCTATATGCAATAAATGCTGGAGAGGGTGTGGAGAGAAGGGAACCCTCTTACACTGTTGGTGGGAATGCAAACTAGTACAGCCACTATGGAGAACAGTGTGGAGATTCCTCAAAAAACTGGAAATAGAACTGCCATATGATCCAGCAATTGCACTCCTGAGCATACACACCGAGGAAACCAGAATTGAAAGAGACACATGTACTCCAATGTTCATCGCAGCACTGTTTATAATAGCCAGGACATGGAAGCAACCTAGATGTCCATCTGCAGACGAATGGATAAGAAAGCTTTGGTACATATACACAATGGAGTATTACTCAGCCATTAAAAAGAATGCATTTGAACCAGTTCTAATGAGGTGGATGAAACTGGAGCCTATTATACAGAGTGAAGTAAGCCAGAAAGAAAAACACCAATACAGTATACTAACACATATATATGGAATTTAGAAAGATGGAAATGATAACCCTGTATACGAGACAGCAAAAAAGACACAGGTATATAGAACAGTCTTTGGGACTCTGTGGGAGAGGGCGAGGGTGGGATGATTTGGGAGAATGGCATTGAAACATGTATATTATCATATGTGAAACGAATCACCAGTCAAGGTTCGATGCATGAGACAGGATGCTCGGGGCTGGTGCACGGGGATGACCCAGAGGGAGGATAAGGGGAGGAGGGAGGTGGGAGGGGGGGTACAGGAAGGGGAACTCATGTACACTCGGGGCGGATTCATGTCAATGTATGGCAAAACCAACCAATATAATATTGTAAAATAAAAAAAATTAAAAAATAAAAAAGTCTGTAATCTGGGCACTGATTCCTCCAGACTTCCTGCATCTGGAATGTCTAGAAATACTGGATAATTACTCACCACAAACCTCAGAGCTCCTAGAAGTACAACTGAGTGGGCAATGCAACACCACTCCAAGAAAAGGGGGATTTCATAAAGAGAAAGCAATGATTCAGGGGAATGATTACTTCTTTAATTAATAAAATGAGAAACTATATTATTTTCATAATATGAAGAGAAATAATGACTGCAGATGTCAGCAGTTTTAATCACTGGTTTTTGATCACGAGATGACGCCCTCCCCCTGAGAGTTCATGAGATGTTCAGATGTGGAAAACATCTTCAACGTTAAGGAAAAAAAAAGTTGAAATATTCCTCTATTGTTAGGTAGCCTCATATGGCAAAACTGACCTTATTTTTTCACTTCATGTCTTACTTCAGTAATAGTCTGTATTCTTCTGACTAACTCCTTCCTCAGACTGAGCTGAATTGTCACATATTCTGGGACGTTTCCCCTGATTGACCCTTGTTCTGAACTCCCAGTTTGGATCTGTAGTCCTCTTATACACCCATATCAACCTGCATTCTTCTGTGTCATTGATTACACTGTATTGTAATGATCAGGTATTTGTCAGTCTCTACACTTTCTTTTTTGGCTTTCCATGTTCTGACTTCTTGGAGATTAGCCCTATGGGGTGTTTCATTTCTTGCAAGGCTAAGCAGAATACCTGCTCCTGATCTGACATTCACTATAGTGGATGAAAGAATGAAGTCCTTACAAATCAATTCACCTCTGTTATATAACAACATAAAATATCTCTAGCCATTGATATTTGGCATATTGATATTTCCCAGGTGGCACTAGTGGTAAAGAAACTTCCTGCCAATGCAGGAGACATAAGAGACTTGATTTCCATCCCTACGCTGGGCATGGCAGCCCACTTCAGTATTCTTGCCTGGAGATTCCCAAAGACAGAGGAGCCTGGCACGCTACAGTTCATGGGGTTGCAAAGAGTTGGGACACAACTGAAGCGACTTAGCACACACATGCGTGAATCTTTTGATATTTGGTATACTGGGTATCATATATGGTTCTTGATCTTGCCACTACTGTAAACTCCTTTCTGGAAAGGAACTAAATCAGATTATAAAAAATGAATCTCCAGTGCTTTTAGGTGGAAAGTTTTGAGATCAGTATTATTTCATTGGACCCATAGATCTGTGTTCAGGTACGTGTTTAGTACTATTCTCTTTCTGTTCACATAATGAAAAGGGTTTGTGGGTCCAAGAAAATATGAAAATTAATATAGAGATGTAGTGGTTAATTACAATATAGAAACTTAATATTGCAAAGCCTGAATAAGTGAGTATTATAATTAACTTAGAGAAATTAAAACAGCATAGGATTTTCACTTTTATCTCATTACTAGGGAAGAATGACCAATTAGGGCAAGCACTATACAATCAATTTTATGAAACACAAGGGTGCCTATTCCTATTCTGACTGTTTCCTCATAAGTTCATTATGTTATAAATAACATACAAGTGTCTTTTATTTTTTTGCAAAGATGAACTGAGTTTTAAAGGTTGAAGTACTGGATTTGAAATCACTTTTTTAAGTAAAATGTATATGAGGATACAATGTCTGCCACTTCTTGATTTTGACTTTTACTTGTTCTGCAAGTAGTTTACAAGTTTAGCTGAATTTATATATTCAGGTACATACAATGGGAATTTAATTCTAGTTACTGTCATTTAAAAACCAACTAAAAATCAACTCAGTCTTCAGCGTTTCATAGGAGTTGTACCCAAACAGAAGATGTCAATACTGTGATTTATTTTGACATATGGAGCTTCCCAGGTGGCTCAGATGGTAAAGAATCAGCTTGCAATGCAGGAGACCTGGGTTCAATCCTTGGGTCAGGAAGATCCCCTGGAGAAGGGGTATATCCCCTGAAGAAGGCAACGTACTCCAGTACTCTTGCTTGGATAATTCCATGGACAGAGGAACCTAGAAGGCTACAGTCCATGGGGTCACACAGAGTCAGACACGACTGAATGGTTATCACTTTCACTTTCATGCACATTCTTATGAATAACAGACTTTGCTTAAATACCTGCAACCCTTTTGAGGCTTTCAGTGAAACACTGGAAGCAAAATTTTTGCTCCCCAGTGCTGTGTTTTAAATAACTCCATTATTAGAATTGACTCTCACTTGTTCCCGCTGACTCAGATGGTAAAGAGTCTGCCTGCAATGCCAGAGACTTGGGTTCGATCCCTGGGTCACAAAGATCCCCTGGAGAAGGAAACGGCAATCAACTCCAGTATTCTTGCCTGGAAAATCCCATGGACAGAGGAGCCTGGCAAGCTACAGTCTGTGGGTTCCCAAAGAGTCACACACGACTGAGTGACTTTACTTTCTTTCTCACTTACCAGTCTATTTTCCCAAACTTCTAGTTTATTTAGTTTATCTTACTCATTTGTTTTATGTATAGATTTTGTAACAGTGAAAGAACTTCAAAGTGAGAATACTCAACACAATATCGTTCCCTGCTCTACAATACAATCTACCTGCATCTATTGGCTATGCTTAGTAGAAATAAAGCACCAACAGGTAGCTAAGAAAAATGTGCAAAACTACCAACTGTGATCGACAGCTTAATTAAGTTGAGGATGGGAGTGAGGGGGAAGTCAGTAGCCCAATTCAGATGATTTGCCTAAACGGCACCTCCCATTAACTCCCCAGGATACTTAGTAAACTTAATAGGTAGACTAGCATTTTTTCTTAAAGGAGTTTGCATTTTATAAACTTAAATTTATAAAGGAATATGTAGAATTTATATGAATATTGTAACTGATTATTGAAGAATGAATGCTAAATATATGGATAAATAAGCTACATTTTGATATATAACAATAAGTCAACTGTGTTATCATCTGTTTTTTATATAGATGTATATTTATATCTTCAGTTTTGCATTTATTTCATAAAATAAATCCTTTGAACTTTGCCTAATAGTAATGCCTACAAAGTAGAAATGAAAATTTTTTAAGATATATTATGTGAAAATCTTCATAATATTTAAAGAAATATTTTGTCAGTATGCAATAGGTCAATTGATATATATTTGCTTTTAGTGTCTACACTTTTATAGCATAATATAATTAATAGTAGTAGCAGTTCAGTCACTCACACCAGTCTGACTCTTTGCGACCTCATGGACTGCAGCACTCCAGGCTTCCCTGTCCATCACCAACTCCCTGAGCTTGCTCAGACTCATGTCCATAGAGTCAGTGATGCCATCCAACCATCCTGTCCTCTGCTGTCCCCTCTCCTCCTGCCTTCAATCGTTCCCACCATCAGGGTCTTTTCCAATGAGTCACTTCTTCGCATCAGGTAGCCAAAGTACTGGAGCTTCAGCTTCAGCATCAGTCCTTCCAATGAATATTCAGGACTCATTTCCTTTAGGATGGACTGGTTGGATCTCCTTGCAGTCCAAGGGACTCTCAAGAGTCTTTTCCAACACCACAGTTCAAAAGCATAAATTCTTCAGTAGTCAGCCTTCTTTATAGTCCAACTCTAACATCCATACATAACTACTGGAAAAGCCATAGCTTTGACAAGATGGACCTTTGCTGGCAAAGGAATGTCTCTCTTTTTAATATACTGTTTAGATTGGTCATAGCTTTTCTTCCAAGGAGCAAGTGTCTTTTAATTTCATGGCTGCAGTCACCATCTGCAGTGATTTTGGAGCCCCAAAAAACAAAGTCTCTCACTGTTTCCACTGTTTCCCCATCTATTTGCCATCAAGTGATGGGACCAGATGCCACGATCTTAGTCTTCTGAATATTAAGTTTTAAGGAAACTTTTTCACTCTCCTCTTTCACTTTCATCAAGAGGCTATTTAGTTCTTCTTTGCTTTCTACCATAAGGGTAGTGTCATCTGCATATCTGAGGTTATTGATATTTCTCCCAGCCACTTGATTCCATCTTGTGCTTCATGCATTTTACATCATGTATTCTGCATATAAGTTAAATAAGCAGGGTGACAACATACAGCCTTGACGTACTCTTTTTGCTATTTGGAACTAGTCTGTTGTTCCATGTCGGGTTCTCACTGTCACTTCTTGATCTGCATACAGATTTCCTAGGAGGCAGGTCAGGTGGTCTGTTACTCCCATCTCCTGAAGAATTTTCCACAGTTTGTTGTGATCCACACAGTAAAACTCTTTGGCACAGTCAATAAAGTAGATGTTTTTCTGGAACTCTCTTGCTTTTTCACTGATCCAACAGATGTTGGCAATTTGATCTCTGGTTCCTCTGTCTTTTCTAAATCCAGCTTGAACATCTGGAAGTACACGGTTCACATATTGATGAAGCCTGACTTGGAGAGTTTTGAGCATTACTTTACTAGTGTGTGAGATGAGTGCAACTGTGCGGTAGTTTGAGCATTCTTTTGCATTACCTTTCTTTGGGATTTAAATGAAAACTGACCTTTTCCAGTCCTGTGGCCACTGCTGAGATTTAAATTTGCTGGCATATTGAGTGCAGCACTTTCACAGCATCATCTTTCAGGATTTGAAATAGCTCAATTGGAATTCCATCACCTCCACTAGCTTTGTTCGTAGTGATGCTTCCTAAGGCCCACTTGACTTCACATTCCAAGATGTCTGGCTCTAGGTGAGTGATCACACCATCATGATTATCTAGGTCATGAATATCTTTTTTGTATAGTTCTTCTGTGTATTCTCACCACCTCTTCTTAATATCTTCTGCTTCTGTTAGGTCCATAACATTTCTGTCCTTCATTGTGCCCATCTTTGCATGGAAAGTTCCCTTGGTATCTCTAATTTTCTTGAAGAGATCTCTAGTCTTTCCCATTCTATTATTTTCCTCTATTTCTTTGTATTGGTCACTGAGGAAGGCTTTCTTATATCTTCTTGCTATTTTTTGAAACTTTGCATTCAAATGGGTATATTTTTCCATTTCTCCTTTGCCTTTATCTCATCTTCTTTTCTCAGCTATTTGTAAGGCCTCCTCAGACAACCATTTTGCCTTTTTGCATTTCTTTTTCTTGAGGATGGTCTCGATCACTGCCTCCTGTACAATGTCAGGAACCTCTCGTCCACAGTTCTTCAGGCACTCTATCAGATCTAATCCTTTGAATCTGTTTGTCACTTACACTGTATAATCAAAAGGGATTTGATTTAGGTCATACCTGAATGGTCTTCCCTTCTGGCTCAGCTGGTAAAGAATCTTCCTGCAATGTGGGAGACCTGGGTTCTATCCCTGGGTTGGGAAGATCTCCTAGAGAAGGGAAAGGCTACCCACTCCAGTATTCTGGCCTGGAGAATTCCATGGGCTGTATAGTCCATGGGGTTGCAAAGAGTCAGACCGAGTGCCTTTCACTTTCACTGAGTGGTCTAGTGATTTTCCCTACTTTCTTCAATTTAAGGTTATCTTTGGCAATAAGGAGTTCATGATCTGAGCCACAGTCAGCTCCTGGTCTGTTTTTGCCGACTGTATAGAGCTTCTCCATCTTTGGCTGCAAAGAATATAGTCAGTCTGATTTCGGTGTTGACTCTGGTGATGTCCTCTGTCATCATCTGTTGTGTTAATAGAAGAGGGTGCTTGCTTTATTAATATAAGTAATAAAGGGTAGACTATTTGCATTGCAAGCTCCTTCAATGCAATTTCGTGCATTTGATTGCTAGCTAAATTCTCTTTGAATTCTAGTAATTAAATATAATATCTCATGGTTTATAACAGTATCTCCAAAACATTAGTTACAGGAAACTTGTACAAGAGGGGATCTGAGGCCAAGTGAATCTGAGAAACGATTTATATGCAAAAATTACAAATGCATTTTCTCATATAATTGGCTTATTTAGAAACATACAGATAGTCTGCTAACAGGAAAAAGTAACTTTTTGAATAGTCAATAAAATGCAAATTAAAACAATGATTAGGAATCAGTTTTGACTGATCACATTAGGGAAGACAAAAAACGATATTCTTCACCACTGGCAAAGAAAGGGGGAAATGTTCATGTCCGTATACAGAATAGGCAAGCTAGGCTCATTGTTCTCTACACTGGCACAAACTTTCTGGCTGGGGGTATGTACCAAAAATATGTTCACATTTTGAGCTAGTAATTCTTTCATTAATTAAATCTAAAAATAAATAAATAAAGGAGATCAATCTACACACAAACACAGTCTAAGAAGCTGAATTTTTTTCTGGGCTTTGTTTAGATATACCTATATCGATAAATCTATACTTTTTGCTTTTATTTCTTTTTTAAAAAATAAATTTTTAAACAGGTATGCAAAAGTTTTGTGACAAAAATGTTTGAAATTATTTAACATAAAATTGCATAGTAAACTTTAAAATCTCTAAAAATATCTGGAAATAAGACCAAAGCAGGAACTATTCACTTTATGTTTTTTAACAGTCAATATTCTGAACTTACAGAATTTCGTGATATAGAACCCAGGGAACCGGACAAAGGTATTTATAACTCAGTGACCATAACCAAAGACAAAAAAATACAGACACAGATGACCCTAAAATGTTTTATCATTCAGTCCACAAAGCTGAACTCCATGTCTCAATTTGTTGCAAGGAAAGATGAGAGCTAACTCATTATTTGAAGAAACCACTTGAAGTGAATGGACATTTGCAGAAATATCAACCTGAGTCAAAAGATGCCAATCTTTAACATAATAGATGCTGCATTACTTTCATCTTCTCAGATATGTTATTTGTACTTCTATTATCATAATATCCATTGTTCTAAGACAACATATCCTTAAGTGTAGAATCCTTAATAGTCCAAAGAGACAGGTTAAAAGTAGTTACAGACTATTATTACCACTACTTGAAATTAAATCTAGAGAAGAAAGACTAATCAAGAAGGAGGGCAATATTTACAGATTTGGATTAAAACAGATCAGTAAAGAAAATAGGACCTGATAGTTTCAACAGAAATGAGGAGTGATGCTATCTCATGAGAGGTGAAGCGGGGAATATAAATTAGGAATAACCATTTGTATCTGCTTAAATGAAATAAAAAAGTCTTCCTAAAAAGAATACTATGTTTGACGGAACTCTTATTTTCTATGGTATTATTTCATTTAAATTGTGTGTTATTTCATTTTAAATGAAACAATCAGTTCAAAAACAGATTATTCCAGTGGTCTAGATAAGCACATATCTAAACATGAATTTCAAATAACAAAGTAAAAATATTACTGATAGGAATAATACAAATGAAACTTAGTTTTAGAATTACATACACAATAAAAGCCATGTCTCTAAATAATTCCTCCACCAACAATGCCACATAAAAGTAAAATTGCTACTTCATGTGATCATAATTTCAACTTAGAAAAGACTGGCTGAATCTCCTTGCAGTCCAAGGGACTCTCAAGAGTCTTTTCCAACACCACAGTTCAAAAGCATCAGTTCTTTGGTGTTCAAACTTCTTTATGGTCTAACTCTCACATCCACATATGGCTATTGGAAAAACCATAGCTTTGACTAGATGGACCTTTGATGGCAAAGTAATGTCTGCTTTTATTTCTGAAAAAAAAAAAAAAAAGTAAATAAATAAATCTAAAAGAATGAGCAAAATTTGTGTTCTAAAAGAGATTTTACAAATCTGTAAGCTAGAGTGCACTCTCCTCTTGAGATAGGGGAATGAAGCCTTGGAGTCCAGGAGATGGCATTTTGTAACATTGACATGTACATAGTAGGTGATAATGAATATGAACTGCCTATATATATTATACTATTAACATACACATAGTTCAGTTCAGTTCAGTTGCTCAGTTGGGTCCGACTCTTTGTGACCCCATGAACTACAGCATGCTAGGCCTCACTGTCTGTCACGAACTCCCGGTTTTACCCAAACTCATGTCCATTGAGTCAGTGATGCCATCCAACAGTCTCATCCGCTGTCATTCCCTTCTCCTCCTGCCCTCAATCTTTCCCAGCATCAGGGACTTTTCAAAGGAGTCAGCTCTTCGCATGAGGTGGCCAAAGTATTGGAGTTTCAGCTTCAACATCAATCCTTCCAATGAATACCCAGGACTGATCTCCTTTAGGATGGACTGGTTGGATCTCCTTGCAGTCCCAGGGACTCCCAAGAGTCTTCTCCAACATCACAGTTCAAAGACATCAATTCTTTGGCACTCAGCTTTCTTTATAGTCCAACTTTCACATCCATACATGACCACGGGAAAATCCATAGCCTTGACTAGATGGACCTTTGCTGACAAAGAAAGGTCTTTGCTTTTTAATATGCTATCTAGGTTGGTCATAACTTTCCTTCCAAGGAGTAAGCGTCTTTTAATTTCATGGCTGCAATCAGCATCTGCAGTGATTTTGGAGCCCCAAAAAATAAAGTCAGCCACTGTTTCCACTGTTTCCCCATATTTGCCATGAAGTGATGGGACTGGATGCATTGATCTTAGTTTTTTAAATGTTGAGCTTTAAGCCAACTTTTTTGCTCTTTCACTTTCATCAAGAGACTCTTTAGTTCTTCTTCAAATTCTGCCATAAGGGTGGAGTTACCTGCATATCTGAGGTTATTGATATTTCTCCCGACAACCTTGAATCCAGCTTGTGCTTCATCCAGCCCAGCGTTTCTCATGATGTACTCTGCATAGAAGTTAAATAAGCAGGGTTACAATATACAACCTTGACATACGCCTTTTCCTATTTGGAACCAGTCTGTTGTTCCATGTCCAGTTCTAACTGTTACTTCCTGACCTGCATACAGGTTTCTCAAGAGGCAGGTCAGGTGGTCTGGTATTCCCATCTCTTTCAGAATTTTCCACTGTTTATTGTGATCCACACAGTCAAAGGCTTTAGCATAGTCAATAAAGCAGAAATAGATGTTTTCCTGGAACTCTCTTGCTCTTTCAATGATCCAGCGGATACTTGCAGTTTGATCTCTGGTTCCTCTGCCTTTTCTAAATCCAGCTTGAACATCTGGAATTTCATGGTGCACTTATTGCTGAAGGCTGGCTTGGAGAATTTTGAGCACTACTTTACTAGCGTGTGAGACGAGTGCAATTGTGCGGTAGTTTGAGCATTCTTTGGCATTGCCTTTCTTTGGGATTGGAATGTAAACTGACCTTTTCCAGTCCTGTGGCCACTGCCAAGTTTTCCAAATTTGCTGACATATTGAGTGAAGCACTTTCACAGTACCATCTTTTAGGATTTTAAATAGCTCAGCTGGAATTCCGTCACCTCCACTAGCTTTGTTCATAGTGATGCTTCCTAAGGCCCACTTGACTTCACATTCCAGGATGTCTGGCTCTAGGTTAGTGATCACACCATCATGATGATCTGGGTCCTGAAGATCTTTTTGTACAGTTCCTCTGTGTATTCTCGCCACTGCTTCTTAATATCTTAATATCTTCTGCTTCTGTTAGGTCCATACCATTTATGTACTTTATTGAGCCCATCTTTGCATGAAATGTTCCCTTGGTATCTCTAATTTTCTTGAAGAGATCTCTAGTCTTTCCATTCTATTGTTTTCCTCTCTTTGCATTGATCACTGAGGAAGTCTTTCTTATCTCTCCTTGCTATTCTTTGGAACTCTGCATTCAGATGGGTGTATCTTTCCTTTTCTCCTTTGCTTTTCACTTATCTTCTTTTCACAGCTATTTGTAAGGCCTTCTCAGACAGCCATTTTGCTTTTTTGCATTTCTTTTTCATGGGGATGATCTTGATCCCTGTCTCCTGTACAATGTCACTACTATATACAAAATAGATAACCGATAAAGACCTATTGTATAGCACAATGAACTGTACTCAATATTCTGCAATAACGTATATGGGAAAGAATCAGAATAATAATGCATATATATATATTTATCTGTATAACTGAATCACTTTGCCGTACACTTGAAAGTAACACGACATTGTAAATCAGCTATGCATTTGTGCTGTCATGTTTCAGTCATGTCCTATATAAAATAAAAAATTTAAAATAATAAAATAAATTATTGACTTCTGGTTTAGTATAACAGACTAAGCACCCACGTCTACCTTCCTTCTCTACCTTTGTTTCAAAAATTCCATCAGGCCTGGGAAAGTAAAATAAAAGGTGTCAGCTGAGGACCAGAAAGTTTAAGAAATCAGATATAAAGTGAGCAGAGGAAAGGTCTGGATTGACAAAAGAATATGGAAAAATGCACCCCAAAATGTCAGTAGTAAATTGTTACTTCCCACAGAACACAATGGGCAAAGGTGGGCCATGGAACAATCATCAGGGGAATTAATTAAAATCTACCACTGAGAATGGACAGGCCTGTGAAACACCTACTCCTCTCACACCCTCTCCAAGTCACAGAGCAAAACTTCTCACAGAAATGGCTTTTGCCCTCAGGATAAAGTCTGAGAAATACATTATCAGTCTAAGAAAACAAACTGTCTGGAGAAAACACCAATATGGTTGTAGGAATGCAAAAGGTAGGAAAGCAGAGCAGAGTTGAGAGTTAACTCCGAGACTCAATTACAGACTTAAAAGTGAAGAGGGCCATCCTAAAGGAGCAGCAGCAACTATGGTGGCAATAAAGTGAAGACTTGAAAGTGAAGTCTTCCTTTCAACACATTACTGATGATTAAGGGAAAACTTTACTGTTGAAAGAAATCTACACAACTGGGCAGAAAATTTAAGATATTTAACTTTATTATTTAAATAATAAAGATAACCACTAGAAGAACTCAAAATAATAGTAGAAATAGACTCTAGGTTCATACACCTCACTACAACTGACATATGCTTGAAAATCTTTCTAATGACAAATCTAAAGCAGTAACCACCCACTTATTTACTGTCCGTTGCTCTAGAAAAGCAATTCCTTTCACATTTAAAAAGCAACAGTTGGGAAAATATGAATGGTAAGTTTCTTGAGGGCAGAGAATATCTCATTTTTCATTTTCAAGAAAGCTAAAAACATAGAAACTAGAAAGGGTGTTTTCTTCTGGAGCTGGGGGAGAAGAGCCATTTCTCATCATTTTGGACTCTTTTATATACACTTTTTAAATGTTGTCCAGGCACTATTTAATTTTTTAAAGTATTTTTAAAAGACTAATTCAACTATGGGACTAAGAGGTGGTTAAAAACTGAAGGGGATTAAAACAAATATTAAAGACATTTAAAAATGAAGATCAGAACATCGGAATCATCAATAAGACACTAAAAATGACACACTATTCTCTCATATTCACCTGATTAACCAGCAGTTGATCTGAACTTGGAGAACTGTACGAAACTAGTGAGAGAATGGTATCCTCGTCTTATACGGGTATAGAAAACACTTCCATATTTCTACCCTTGCTTATGCCTTTTCTCAAGTATTTTATTTACACATTGTTGAAAATAATGGCAACATAAATCAGTATAACCTAAGTTGAATTAATCACAGTTTTTCAGTTTTAAGAATTACTATGCTTATGTTTTTAAAGTTGGTCCATCACATAACTAAAGCTGGAATTTAGTAATAACTCAACAACTAAAATTTAAAATTAATTAAATAATGAGTATTTAAACAGTAGCAAACTTAGCATTTAAACAGTAATAGCTTGAAAGGCTTTAAAAATACTCAAACTAGCAGTACTTTGTTAGTAAAACTGCCTTTACTAGTACAAACTATGATTTATAAATACATTGCAATAGTAACAAATTTTGTACTAGTTCAAGCAAAATTATTTATGGCAAGCAATAGACTATTAAAATATATTTAAGCATTGAACAGAAGAATAAGAATATGAACTATTGCTTGAAATCTTGACATCTTGAAATATTTCAAATGATTATTCTGGGGAAAGCTTCCTAAAAAATTCTCATTTAAGATGAAAGTATCTTTCATCTGCTAATCAAATATATATATAGTGCCATTTCATAATTAAGAAGAAAAATAATTTGATATAATATACAGAACAACTTTATTTAAAACATTAAATAAAATAAAAAAGTTAACCACTAACACTATGACAAGTCACTATTAAATGTATTATAAGATGCAAATATTTTAAAAAATACGTGCATATTTAATGCATGAATTGAAGTCATCAAGCATTCAGTAAAGTGTCATTTAATTTAACTAATGATAATGAGGCATTTATAAATGCAATCTTGGTAAAAAAGTAAACATCACCAAAATTACTTCCAGTAATTTGTACTATTAAAGCTGAAACTGCAATACTTCGGCCACCTCATGCAACAAGTTGACTCACTGGAAAAGACTCTGATGCTGGGAAAGGCTGGGGGCGGGAGGAGAAGGGGACGACAGAATGAGATGGCTGGATGGCATCACCGACTCTGTGGACATGAGTTTGAGTGAACTCCGGGAGTTGGTGATGGACAGGGAGGCCTGGCGTGCTGTGATTCATGGGGTCGCGGAGAGTCAGACACGACTGAGCGACTGAACTGAACTGAGCTGAAACCTTTTCTCTCCCTACATTCCATAATTTTTTTTATTCCTGAAATACTTACAGCACATATTATAGACTAAGAGATATAAAATATTTTTAACATCATATTATAAGTAGGCTTTCTTAAATTCAACCATCATACATAAGTTGATATTCATGAGTTGCCAGGTAAAATATTCAGCCAAGCAAATTAGTTGTATTTTGTAGCCAAAACTCCAATAATATTATATTTCTGAAACTATCTTACTCTCAAATCTATCTTACCCAAAACAACTGGTTGGTGAAGACACAGTTTTGCGCTTCACACACACAAAACAGCCAGATAAATATCTAAAACTATGCTAAGTATATTCAATACAGCATAAACTGGGACAGGACCTAAGATTCTATATTTCTAACAGATTTCCCAGTGATGCAGTTTGCCCAAGGAACATACTGTGTAGGGAGGTTCTAGATTAAGTGTTTCCTAATTGTGAACAGGGCTTCCCAGGTGGTGTTAGCGGTAAAGAACCTGCCTACCAATGCAGGAGACATACAGGATGCAGATTTGATCCCTGGGATAGGAAGGTACCCTGGTGGAGAGCATGGCAATCCACTCCAGTATTCTTGCCTGGAGAATCCCAAGGACAGAGAAGCCTGGCGGGCTATATCCATGGGGTCTCAAAGATTAGCACACAACTGGTGACTTAGCACACAGGACAATCATGACTAATCCTCTGAATCATCTGGAGCACTTTGTAGAAAAAATACAGATTTTCTGACTTTCATTGAAAATAATAAATCTCCATGTGTGAGAGCCAGAAAAATGTGGACTAGATGGCTAAGTGTGGGAAACACTAATTTAAAGACTGTTAAAATTTAACAAAAACTTCATTCTTTAGTGTTTTACTATTTTCAACAATGCTTACATATTTCATAAACTGGACCAAGACCATCCCCATGGAAAAGAAATGCAAAAGAGCGAAATGGCTGTCTGAGGAGGCCTTACAAATAGCTGTAAAAAGAAGAGAGGCGAAAAGCAAAGGAGAAAAGGAAAGATATAAGCATCTGAATGCAGAGTTCCAAAGAATAGCAAGGAGAGATAAGAAAGCCTTCCTCAGTGATCAATGCAAAGAAATAGAGGAAAACAACAGAATAGGAAAAACAAGAGACCTCTTCAAGAAAATTAGAGATTCCAAGGGAACTTTTCATGCAAAGATGGGCTCGATAAAGGACAGAAATGGTATGGACCTAACAGAAGCAGAAGATATTAAGAAGAGGTGGCAGGAATACACAGAAGAACTGTACAAAAAAGATCTTCCCGACCAAGATAGTCACGATAATGTGATCACTGACCTAGAGCCAGACATCTTGGAATGTGAAGTCAAGTGGGCCTTAGAAAGCATCACTACGAACAAAGCTAGTGGAGGTGATGGAATTCCAGTTGAGCTATTTCAAGTCTTGAAAGATGATGCTGTGAAAGTGCTGCACTCAATATGCCAGCAGATTTGGAAAACTCAGCAGTGGCCACAGGACTGGAAGAGGTCAGTCTTCATTCCAATCCCAAAGAAAGGCAATGCCAAAGAATGCTCAAACTACCGCACAATTGCACTCATCTCACACGCTAGTAAAGTCATGCTCAAAATTCTCCAAGCCAGGCTTCAGCAGTATGTAAACCGTGAACTCCCAGATGTTCAAGCAGGTTTTAGAAAAGGCAGAGGCACCAGAGATCAAATTGCCAACATCCGCTGGATCATGGAGAAAGCAAGAGAGTTCCAGAAAAACATCTATTTCTGCTTCATTGACTATGCCAAAGCCTTTGACTGTGTGGATCACAATAAACTGTGGAACATTCTGAAAGAGATGGGAATCCCAGACCACCTGACCTGCCTCTTGAGAAACCTGTATGCAGGTCAGGAAGCAACAGTTAGAACCGGTCATGGAACAACAGACTGGTTCCAAATAGGAAAAGGTGTACGTCAAGGTTGTATATTGTCACCTTGCTTATTTAACTTATATGCAGAGTACATCATGAGGAACGCTGGGCTGGAAGAAGCACAAGCTGGAATCAAGATTGCTGGGAGAAATATCAATAACCTTAGATATGCAGATGACACTACCCTTATGGCAGAAAGTGAAGAGGAACTCAAAAGCCTCTTGATGAAAGTGAAAGAGGAGAGTGAAAAGGTTGGCTTGAAGCTCAACGTTCAGAAAACAAAGATCATGGCATCTGGTCCCATCACTTCATGGGAAATAGATGGAAAAACAATGGAAACAGTGTCAGACTTTGTTTTTTTGGGCTCCAAAATCACTGCAGATGCTGATTGCAGCCATGAAATTAAAAGACGCTTGCTCCTTGGCAGGAAAGTTATGACCAACCTTGATAGTATATTAAAAAGCAGAGACATTACTTTGCCGACCAAGGTCCGTCTAGTCAAGGCAATGGTTTTTCCCGTGGTCATGTATGGATGTGAGAGTTGGACTGTGAAGAAAGCTGATCGCCGAAGAATCGATGCTTTTGAACTGTGGTGTTGGAGAAGACTCTTGAGAGTCCCTTATACTGCAAGGAGATCCAACCAGTCCATTCTAAAGGAGATCAATCCTGGATGTTCATTGGAGGGACTGATGCTAAAGCTGAAACTCGAATACTTTGGCCACCTCATGCGACGAGCTGACTCACTGGAAAAGACTCTGATGCTGGGAAAGGTTGGGGGCGGGAGGAGAAGGGGACGACGGAGAATGAGATGGCTGGATGGCATCACCGACTCTGTGGACATGAGTTTGAGTGTACTCCGGGAGTTGGTGTTGGACAGGGAGGCCTGGCGTGCTGTGATTCATGGGGTCGCGGAGAGTCGGACACGACTGAGCGACTGAACTGAACTGACTGAACTGAAGAAAAAATTACCATTAGATGGCATATGGAGACTATCCTTTGCCATTATGTTTCACTCAAAACTATACTTCCTTCCTGATTCTACAAAGAGATATTTAAATGAAATACTATGAATGAGAAAAGAAAAACAAAATGCCACAGAAACAAAGGATATAACTCTTTGAAGTACCTACTGTATGCCAGCCCCTCTGCTAGATGCAATGTGTACACTCCTCACTGTGCTGCCTGGAAAAATGAAATGGTATTCTTCCAAAGTCATCACAATCTATCAAAGAAAAAGATGGAGCAGCTCTGCATCCCATATATCTGCTCCCATTTATCTGTATGGTAAAAATCTGCTACCATACAGTTTTTATGGCAGCAAGATAAAACTACTTTAACCAGGAGGTGACAAACTCTAAGAATTATTCTCTCCCAGAGAGCAGAGAGGAGGGAGAGACTTGAGTGCGTGAAGGTATGGGAGGTAGGAAATGCTTGAGGCATATTTAGGGCAGAGTGAATATTTTCATTATTTTTGAGAGTCAGTTAAAAATAGAGACTAACAGGACACACAGTAGGAGAGGGAAATTTTAGAAAAACACACTGACTCAAGAATGCCAAATAAGTGTTTTGACTGTCAAACAGAAGAGAAGATTTAACTAGACTAGAAGATTTAATGACAGTCAAGTGTTGGTTCAAGAGAGATAAAGAAATATAAACTAACTGAAGAAATATTGAGAATTGCCAGTTTTGGAAAAAAAAATCAAAGTTTTGAGAGTATGAGTTGGAACAGTGCCTGATGTTTGCCATTCTTTTTGTATTCTTGTCTGAAGTGGGTGGAGATGGAAATCTCTGGTTTATAAGAAGTGAAAAAAGCTAAGTCAAGGTGTTCAAGTCAGGTAAGATGTCTCAAATATTCAAGCACTCTTTTAACGTGGGGGGTTGGACAAAATATTTTTAAAATAATGTTTGTCGTGGGGTTATTTAAAAAAAAAAAAAATAATAGGGATTCCCTGGTGGCATAGTGGATGAGAATCTGCCTGCCAATGCAGGAGACTCAGGTTTGATCCCTGGTCTGGGATGATTCCACATGCCAAGGAGTCACTAGGCCCCAGCGCCAGAACTACCGAACCCATGCTCGAGAGACCATGAGCCACAACTACAGAAGCCTGTGTGCCCTGGAGCTTGTGCTCTGCAACAGAAGTCGTTGAATTAGGAAGCCCATGCACCGCGACAAATAGTAGCCCCTGCTTGCTGCAGCGAGAGAAAGCCTGAGCAAAGTGCAGCCATATATAAATAAATAAAGATTTTAAAAAGTTAAAAACCACCAGAAAAATGCCACAGTTCAGTTCAGTTCAGTTCAGTTGCTCAGTCGTGTCCGACTCTTTGCGACCCCATGAACCACAGCACGCCAGGCCTCCCTGTCCATCACCAACTCCCAAAGTTCACTCAAACTCATGTCCATTGAGTCGGTGATGCCATCCAGCCATCTTATTCTCTGTCGTCCCCTTCTCTTCCCGCCCCCAATCCCTCCAGCGTCAGAGTCTTTTCCAGTGAGTCAACTCGTCACATGAGGTGACCAAAGTATTGGAGTTTCAGCTTTAAGTCCTTCAGTTTAAGTCCTTCCAATGAACACCCAGGATTGATCTCCTTTAGAATGGACTGGTTGGATTTCCTTGCAGTTCAAGGGACTCTCAAGAGTCTTCTCCAGCACCACAGTTCAAAAGCATCAATTCTTCGGCGATCAGCTTTCTTCACAGTCCAACTCTCACATCCATACATGACCACGGGAAAATCCATAGCCTTGACTAGACAGACCTTGGTTGGCAAAGTAATGTCTCTGCTTTTTAATATACTGTCTAGGCTGGTCATAACTTTCCTTCCAAGGAGTAAGCGTCTTTTAATTTCCTGGCTGCAATCAGCATCTGCAGTGATTTTGGAGCCCGAGAAAATAAAGTCTGACACTGTTTCCACTGTTTCCCCATCTGTTTCCCATGAAGTGATGGGACCAGATGCCATGATCTTCGTTTTCTGAATGTTGAGCTTCAAGCCAACCTTTTCACTCTCCTCTTTCACTTTCATCACGAGGCCTTTGAATTCCTCTTCACTTTCTGCCATAAGGGTGGTGTCATCTGCATATCTGAGGCTATTGATATTTCTCCCAGCAATCTTGATTCCAGCTTGTGCTTCTTCCAGCTCAGCGTTCCTCATGATGTACTCTGCATAGAAGTTAAATAAGCAGGGTGACAATATACAGCCTTGACATACTCCTTTTCCTATTTGGAACCAGTCTGTTGTTCCATGTCCAGTTCTAACTGTTGCTTCCTGACCTGTGTACAGGTTTCTCAAGAGGCAGGTCAGGTGGTCTGGTATTTCAATCTCTTTTAGAATTTTCCACAGTTTATTGTGATCCACACAGTCAAAGGCTTTGGCATAGTCAATGAAGCAGAAATAGATGCTCTTCTGGAACTCTCTTGCTTTCTCCATGATCCAGCAGATGTTGGCAATTTGATCTCTGGTGCCTCTGCCTTTTCTAAAACCTGCTTGAACATCTGGGAGTTCACGGTTCACATATTGCTGAAGCCTGGCTTGGAGAATTTTGAGCATGACTTTACTAGCGTGTGAGATGAGAGTGCGGTAGTTTGAGCATTCTTTTGCATTCCCTTTCTTTGGGATTGGAATGAAGACTGACCTTTTCCAGTCCTGTGGCCATTGCTGAGTTTTCCAAATGAAAAATGCCACAGGTGGTGTGAAATAAAAGAGCGATATTAGTGGCAGACAGACCCGAATTTGGATGTTAGCTTAATCCCGTATTCCCTGGTGGTTCAGATGGCAAAGCGTCTGCCTACACTGCGGGAGACCCAGGTTCGATCCGTGGGTCAGGAAGATCCCCTGGAGAAGGAAATGGCAACCCACTCCAGTACTCTTGCCTGGAAAGTCCCAAGGATGGAGGAGCCTGGTAGGCTACAGTCCATGCGGTCGCAAAGAGTCAGACACGACAGTGACTTCACTATGCTCAATTTCCTCAAGAGGGAAAAAATAGGTGTAAGTAGGCATAATAAAAATTACAGGATTTTCTTGGCAGTTCAGAGGTTAATACTCCATGCTTTCCACTGCAGGGAGCACAGGTTCCATCCCTGGTTGGGTAACTAAGATCTCACATGCTGGCTATGGCATTGTCAGAATAAAGCAAAAACAAACAAAGACACAATCAAAAAAACAAATATCACAGCAATTGTTTTCTATACAATAAGGAGTGGGCTTGTGTCAAAGTGACCATAATGCAACTTTGTCTCATAAAACCTGACATATTTTATACTTTCACCAACACCCCAGTGATGGGCAAAACAGAAAAACATTTAAATTCAGTTTGCAGAGCAAATTTGTTTTGTACGGAATTAAGAACTAAAAAAACAAAAGGGTTTTGTTTTCAGTAAGTATGATATAGGAATTCTTCCATCAGAAGTCACAGAAGTTGGAGAGAACATATTTCCAATCATTTACCACTAATTTCTGAAACTTTACTATTTAAAATCCACTTTGTAAAGCAGAAAGATTTGCTGTTGGAAATGAGCTTCAAAAGCAAGGTCTCTTTTGAAGTCTGTCTGTTGCGTCTGTCTTCCTTCCTTTCTTACTCCCTCCCTTCCTTCTTTCCTTCCTTATATTGTTTTCCTTGTACTTTAGTTTTGATTTTACGAACAGAAATGTTTTTTGGTTTAGGGAAACGTTACTCTGTCATATCTTTGTATCTATACAGCATATACTAAATTCAGGATTAAGCAGGGGCCTATATGTCTAAGAGCAATTTCAGTGGTTGATTTATTGGGCTGCTCTTAATATTTAAAACTGCCAATACAGTGAAAAAGAGACTATCATAATATTTATGCATACATTTCACTCCAGTTACATGTTCTCTTTTCACTAAAAAGGTTTTTCTAAAAAGTGAAGAGATATATTTTATTACCAAAAATTAACCAATTACATAAAAAGTTCAAAATCTTCATGTATCTAAATGTTTCATAAAATAATTAATGTTCTTCAGATGTATATTAATCCACCTTAAATTTTAAAGAAGGAAAGAACACTTACATTGTGATTAAATTATTAGAGTCTCTTATAAGAAAATAGTTGTTAAGTTTTAACTCTAATGAGTAGCTCTTCTTTTGATTAAAAATATCATAAAGTATAACAGATATGGTGAGAGTAAAGCTGTCATAACTTGAAAATTTTAACAACCATGAATATACCCTTCCCTTCTTTCATACAGTTTGTCCAAGAAACAGGAATCTCTAAAAGATATCATGGCACTGTGGAAAAGGGACACAATGATGGTCACACAGCATAAACAGATTTAGTAAATAATATAAAGAGAGGTACTAACCTAGCTATGAGTTTACTCATCTTCAAATTTCTGTCCATTTCAGATGACAGTGAGTTTCTATTTCCTTTAAAGCTGTATTAACTCCATTTGTGCCCTTGAGGCCAGCACTCTCCCCCAATTATCTTTCAGACCTTGTTTAAACTCAATTCTTTTCCTTCTTGCTTTTTAAATCTTTTCATCTCCACTGCCACGTCTCCCCAAGACCTTTCCTCAATTCTACCCCCTCAAGCCCCCATCACATCATCTCCCTATTAATCAGTAATTTTCCCAAAGGACTAGTACACTACTTGCTTACATACAGACTTTTAGTTACCACTCAAGTCACTTCCATGGACTATATTCTTTGAAATCACTCTTACCAAATCCAATCAGTTTGTTAATGTCTCATTTCACAGTCTTAAAGTCACTTCTCAGTCTCTGAAAATGCTTTTTAAAAAATCTCTTCTAGTGTTTGACTCCAGGCTCCTCCTCCTTATCTCCTGTCACACAGATTCACATTCTTTACTGATTACTCTTTCTTTCCTTTCACCGAATGTCTCATCTTGAGAATTCTCTGTGGTTGTCGTTTTGCAATTTTCTTCAAAACAATGAACTCTGATCTCATGCACATGGTATGACTTCCGAAGATGAACAATTTCCAAGTCATTGCTGTCTGCTGAACACGGATATCATCCCAGCAATGCAGATATACCTCTCAAAGAACCTTTATCACCTTCAACTTCCTATTGTCCACCATCAAATCTGCTAGTCTTTCTGTGTTCAAGTTATCATCAGGTTCCAATTTAAACAAATACAAATATCCAGGCACAAAATACCAGCAATCTCAATATTTTTGTGTTCCTCCAAAAAACTGTCAACACACTTTTTATATCAAAGTTTTGTATTCTCCCTTAAACCTGTCCTCTTATTTCCTTACCCTGTCCTTCTCATAGTTAAGATTATAATTTTTAAATTTTTGGACAATATTCTTTCATCTAGACACACAAACTCCAACATTTTTCTCTTTCCAATCACTTCTTACTTTTGCTCCCAAGAAAGAAAGAAGAAAGTGAAAGACAGTCGCTCAATCATGTCTGACTCTTTGCAACCCTGTGGACGATAGTCTATCAGGCTTCTCTGTCCATGGAATTCTCCAGGCAAGAGCACTGGAGTGGGTTGCCATTTCCTTCTCCAGGGGATCCTCCTGACCCAGGGATTTAACTCAGGTCTCCTGCATTGCAGGTAGATTCTTTACCATTTGAGCCACCAGGGAAGCCCCAAAGATATCTTTAGATAGTCTATCTATGTTACATCAACTTCATTGCTCAAAATCTTGCAGAGAATTTAAGGATCTTCTAAAAAGCCACCTCAAACTTCTAATTCCAGTTGTGGTCCATTTAAAAACTGCATGTTAACTATTTAAAGACTGTATATCAGGCTTTCCCCATAATGTTTTCCAATTCCCCAGATACATTATGCCCTACCTTGAAAACCACCTCTTTTTTTTTCTTTCTCTTCTACAACTTAGCTTATTCTAGTCTCAATTCCTGGAATGTGCTCTACACTTCTAGTTTGATGAACTTCTGTGTTTTTGGTTTTTTTTTCCCCCCTCAAATAAACCTCTTCCATCTACCCATCCTCAATTCTTTGGTACAATGATTAAACATCTTCACAGTTTGCATTGATTTTTCAGCCCTAAATTATGTATTTTCTGTTTTCATAGTGTACACTTTTTAAATGTAGCGATCATTAGTTAGCTGAAAATTTTTGTAGCATAGTGAGTTATATATAGGATGTGCTCAGTGAATATGTGTTGATTAGAACTGAGTGTCAGGGACTGTGTAAGAATAATTCCAATTAATACAGATATACAAGATCAAAAGAGTGATCAATGTAGACTACATTGTTGAAAAAGTATTTATGTGGGGTAGTAATTGAACTGGACTTCATATAACAAGTAGAATCTGATTGGCTGATCAGAAAAAGGAGGAGGTTACAGAGCAATAATACCACAAGAAAAGGAACAGAGAAAAAATGGAATGTTGAATGTTTGCGAACAGAAAGGAGATATATCAGGCAGAACACATTTATTTGTGAAATAATAGAGGATAAGGTAGAGAAAGGAAAAGAGCCCAGTGGTAGGGGCACATAACTGCAAGGCTTAGGTTTGTAAAGCTTTATCCAGTGGACCCTGGGAAGTCATTAAAAACTGTACACAAGTTATGAGGAAAGAGAAAGGAGCAATTGTTTATCCTACGATGGTATCAATAGAGTTTACATGCTAATTAATGATAGAATTGATCGTTCCAGACACTTTGTAGGACTTCTCTAGAAGCACAATTTCTCACCAAATTCTTATCTCTGTACTCATTTCTACAGCTTTAAGTAGTCAATTTACAACAAGTGCTATGAATATATTTTACAGGATCAAAGTTGTATGTTAGTCATTTAGTGTTTTCATCTGGTCAATTCAAACACTCATTCTAGCTTTGCCTATTTAAGTGGTTTTGATATTTCAATATCAGACTTAAAGTACTATATTGTACCCCTTTTCTTTGTGTTTTAAACTCAGAATGACTCATTGATCACTTATTTTCAATTATTAAGACATAATATTTGTCTGACGGATAGTAGACAATCTAAAAAGTCAACAAAATTCTTTTTGGCAACTGGTCTTGCTTGAATGTGTAGGAAATAAAGAGAAAATGTAAAAGATTAAAACTTTGGAAGTATTAAGCATATTCTTCTAAACATTGGCTAGTAAATTAGCAATGTTCTTTAAAACTTTAAAAAATAAGTCTTTTTTTTTTTTTTCCCCCTCTTAGCTGAAGTCCTAGCAAAAGAACAAAAGCAATAAATCAACAGTCTGGGAATTTATGATTCACTTTATAACATTTCTGGGAGAATCATTAAAGATCCTTGAATTTTTCTTTCTTAAAACCTCAACTTATAAATAGGATTATCTCATAGATCTGATTGAGATCTTAAAAGTGTCTTCAAGAAACCACAAGTAGTTGGGTAATATGCACAGTACTTTCAAAAGTGATCATGAAACTGATCTGGTTTTTGAAAACCTATGATCAGTACATGTGATTAGCAAACATTTGGAAAAACTGAATGGTTTCTTTCTTTGACAGATATGCAGAATTAAAATTAAAATACACATATGTATAATATACATGTGAACTGTGGCTCAAGAACAAAGAACTGTCAAACCATCAATAGTTTCCCCTTAATTCAATGAATAATGGAGAGATATAAGGAAGGTCACTTAGATTCTTTAGTTTTCTCAACTGCAAAACAAAGGAGTTGAATTAATTATTCTAAAGGCTCCTTTAAGCTAACGTGTCCCATCAGTCATTACATGGCTGAAATTCACGTTGTTTGGACACCCTTTACTCTTTATTTTGGCAATGCACTAGCAGGGCATGACTCCTCTAACAAAGGAGAAGGACTACATGCATAATATACAGAAAGACAAGGTCAAACATGCAAAAAAGTATGTTACCAGCCTCAATATGTAAAAAAATATACTTTTCACTCAAGAGAGTATGAGATATGCAACTCATAGGTAACATGGACTTAAGGAGAAATAGTGATTAAACAACAGTACACATGTTAATTCTTTTATTTCTTTTAATTTTATATTGGTTACTGTTGCTGCTGCTGCTGCTAAGTCATTTCAGTCGTGTCTGACTCTGTGTGATCCCATAGACGGAAGCCCACCAGGCTCCCCCTTCCCTTGGATTCTCCAAGCAAGAACTCTGGAGTGGGTTGCCATTTCCTTCTCCAATGTGTGAAAGTGAAAAGTGAAAGTGAAGTCACTCAGTCGTGTCCAACCCTTAGTTGACCCCATGGACTGCAGCCTACCAGGCTCCTCCATCCATGGGATTTTCTAGGCAAGAGTACTGGAGTGGCTTGCCATTGCCTTCTCCGATTGGTTACTGTTAGGTAGTTAGAATAGAAAAAGGAGTCCAGAAAGGCGGTGGCTAAAAGACAAAGAAGGGGAAAGTTCATGAAAACAGAACAAAGGAAGGTCCGAGGACTGAAATAAGGACCACAGGTAGAACAAATAGCACTCCAGACTAGCCCGATTTACGCAGGGCAGGTGCAGGGGGAGGAGAAAAAAGCATATAAAAAGAGGAGCCTAAGAGCCAGGTGTCTCTCTCTCTCTCGCTCTCTCTCTTTCTCTCTCTCTCTCCCTTTCTTCACTTCGCATCTTTTGGGTTGCATGCCCTCACGCCTCGAGGATGTATTTTCCAAATAAAACTGAGCTGTAACACGGATCTGTCCGAGAGCTGTGACAAGGTCTGTCCCAGGGCTGTAACACTGGTCCGTCACTTCAAATTTTTGTTGTGACGAGACAGAACCAAGGAAATTACAAATCCCCAAACCTTTGTATAAAGAAAATATTCACTAGGTTAGCATATATAACATTAAATTCTTAAACCTTCACACTTTCTTTTATCAAATTTTTATATTACTTTGCCAACATTCTCTCTCAAATTACACAACTGTATGTGAATTTATGAATCACGCTTCCTTTATTAGATGGTCAACACCGAAATCAGATTGATTATATTATTTGCAGCCAAAGATGGAGAAGTTCTATAGAGTTAGCAAAAACAAGACCAGGAGCTGACTGTGGCTCAGATCATGAACTCCTTATTGCCAAATTCAGACTTAAATTGAAGAAAGTAGGGAAAACCACTAGACCATTCAGATATGACCTAAATCAAATCCTTATGATTATACAGTGGAAGTGAGAAATAGATTTAAGGCACTAAATCTGATAGAGTGCCTGATGAACTATGGACGGAGGTTCATGACATTGTACAGGAGACAGGGACCAAGACCAATCCCATGGAAAAGAAATGCAGAAAAGCAAAATGACTGTCTGAGGAGGCCTTACAAATAGCTGTGAAAAAAAGAGAAGCAAAAAGCAAAGGAGAAAAGGAAAGATATAAGCATCTGAATGCACAGTTCCAAAGAATAGCAAGGAGAGATAAGAAAGCCTTCCTCAGTGATCAATGCAGAGAAATAGAGGAAAACAACAGAATAGGAGAGATAGGAGATCTCTTCAAGAAAATTAGAGATACCAAGAGAACATTTCATGCAAAGATGGGCTCGATAAAGGACAGAAATGGTATGGACCTAACAGAAGCAGAAGATATTAAGAAGAGGTGGCAAGAATACACAGAAGAACGGTACAAAAAAAGATCTACATGACCAAGATAATCACTGTGGTGTGATCACTCACCTGGAGCCAGACATCTTGGAATGTGAAGTCAAGTGGGCCTTAGGAAGCACCACTACGAACAAAGCTAGTGGAGGTGATAGAATTCCAGTTGAGCTATTTCATATCCTGAAAGATAATGCTGTGAAAGTACTGCACTCAATATGCCAGCAAATTTAAATCTCAGCAGTGGCCACAGGACTGGAAAAGGTCAGTTTTCATTTAAATCCCAAAGAAAGGTAATGCAAAAGAATGCTCAAACTACCGCACAGTTGCACTCTTCTCACATACTAGTAAAGTCATGCTCAAAATTCTCCAAGCCAGGCTTCAGCAATATGTGAACCGTGAAATTCAAGATGTTCAAGCTGGTTTTAGAAAAGGCAGAGGAACCAGAGATCAAATTGCCAACATCCGCGGGATCATGGAGAAAGCAAGAGAGTTCCAGAAAAAAAAAACTATTTCTGCAGTATTGACTATGCCAAAGCCTTTGACTGTGTGAATCACAATAAACTGGAAAATTCTGAAAGATGGGAATACCAGACCACCTGACCTGCCTCTTGAGAAACCTGTATGCAGGTCAGGAAGCAACAGTTAGAACTGGGCATGGAACAACAGACTGGTTCCAAACAGGAAAAGGAGTATGTCAAGGTTGTATATTGTCACCCTGCTTATTTAACTTATATGCAGAGTACATCATGAGAAATGCTGGGCTGGAAGAAGCACAAGCTGGAATCAAGATTGCTGGGAGAAATATCAATAACCTCAGATATGCAAATAACACCACCCTTATTGCAGAAAGTGAAGAGGAACTAAAAAGCCTCTTGATGAAAGTGAAAGAGGAGAGTGAAAAAGTTGGCTTGAAGCTCAACATTCAGAAAACAAAGATCATGGCATCTGGTCCCATCACTTCATGGGAAATAGACGGAGAAACAGTGGAAACAGTATCAGACTTTATTTTGGGGGGCTCCAAAATCACTGCAGATGCTGATTGCAGCCATGAAATTAAAAGACACTTATTCCTTTGAAGGAAAGTCTAATCAAGATTGCCGGGAGAAATATCAGTAACTTCAGATATGCAGATGATACCACCCTTATGGCAGAAAGTGAAAAGGAACTCAAAAGCCTCTTGATGAAAGTGAAAGAGGAGAGTGAAAAGGTTGGTTTGAAGCTCAACATTCAGAAAACAAAGATCATGGCATCTGGTTCCATCACTTCATGGGAAATAGATGGGGTAACAGTGGAAACAGTGTCAGACTTTATTTTGGGGGGCTCCAAAATCACTGCAGATGCTGATTGCAGCCATGAAATTAAAAGATGCTTACTCTTTGGAAGGAAAGTTATGACCAACTTTATGTTAAAAAGCAGAGACATTACTTTGCAACCAAGGTCCGTCTAGTCAAGGTTATGGTTTTTCCAGTGGTCATGTATGGATGTGAGAGTTGGACCATGAAGAAAGCTGACTGCCGAAGAATTGATGCTTTTGAACTGTGATGTTGGAGAAGACTCTTGAGAGTCCCTTGTACTGCAAGGAGATCCTACCAGTCCATTCTAAAAGAGATCAGTCCTGAGTGTTCATTGGAAGGACTGATGCTAAAGCTGAAACTCCAATACTTTGGCCACCTCATGTTGACTCACTGGAAAAGATTCTGATGTTGGGAGGGATTTGGGGCAGGAGGAGAAGGGGACGACAGAGAATGAGATGACTCGATGGCATCACCGAGTCAATGGACATGAGTTTGAGTGAACTCCAGGAGTTGGTGATAGACAGCGATGCCTGGCGTGCTGTGATTCATGGGGTCGCAAAGAGTCGGACATGACTGAGCGACTGAACTGACTGAACTTACTTAATAAGAATTTATCTTTGATATATTTACCTGAGACTTCCTTTTCACTGTAGTATCTCTTAAGAATACTCGTAGTAAAGAGCACTTAAGATCTCTCAAGATCTCTTGAGATTTCTTACTCTCATTCTATACTCTCATTCTATTCTCACTCTATTTCTTACTCTCATTCAAGATCTCTTGAGATTTCTTACTCTCATTCTGTTTTAAGCCCCACTAAATATTCTACACAAAAATTCTGAATTAAAATTAAGATATTATAGTTATCCTGGAGTGTGATGTTACAACACACTGGATCTGAGTGATAGATTACTTCTGCCAATATTCTAAAATATCTCACACTATCTCTCTTAAGAGAGAATAGGAAGCTCCCTGCTAGAATGATAGTGACAACTTCAGGGAAAAGAACTTAGGAACTCAGCTGCAAGAGCTGTAGCATTTCATGCAGCTCCTTAATGTTAAATATGACAGAAATTCCGTCCTGAAAAGCTTACAGACATTGTAGAAGACTTTATTCTTTAATTTTTATCAGTGGTGTGAATCTATTTGCACCAAATTTATTATCATTCTGATTAGGAATATAATTAACTGAAGTAAAGAAGTACAATTTCATCTAAGTTGTATGGTACATTATTTGATTACAGCATGACTGATTTCTGAACTTCAGAAAGTAAGCTTTCTGAACTCCACTGGATAAAGGTTTAAAGTACAGTTTCATGTTTATATTTAAAGTACTGTGTGCAGTCTCAGGTTTATATTTGAATGCCATTTTGAATCATGTACTGCTTAACTTGACATCCTAAGGATTAAATATATGAAAAATTTATTTAGAAATACTTTTATGCAAATATATTGTTGCATGAATGGTGCCAATAAGAAAAATGTGATTCTGTAATTCATCAATACTGTGCATAACTCATTTTACCTAATGAAAATTAAAAATTTTAAAAATTGAATTGCAAAAGAAAGAAAATTGAATTGTAGATAGAACTCAATAAAAAAGAACATTCTTTTACATAATTGATCTTTTAGATATGTATGTGTATGTATGCTTGTGTATGTGCATGTACTCATGAGGTGTGCAAATTTATACACTAGGATGACTTGTTTTTGTGCCTTTCACTGACTATGCTACAATAAGTGATGTAGAAATATACAAGGAACAGAAATACAAGTAACAAATATAGAGTATACAGTTTATCAATGATGTTAAGAAATATGCAAGAACTATAGAGTGAACTGTTAACAGTTAATGCATATTATATTTCATATTTGTAGAAACTATCACTCATAGCTCATTACAAATAACTTTAAATGTGAGAGCAAAAATACAGTCAGCTCAAATGGGTACCATAAATTCACATTATTGCCACATACATATTCTAGTTTGTGTATCAATTTATTTGATGAAAAATATATTAACAACAACAAAATCAGATAACTAAATAAATAATCCTTTCATCAGCCCCTGATTTCTGCCATACTAATGCTTTCGTGAATCATCAAGGGGAGTAAATTATTCATTATAAATTTCAAAGAAGAGTCTCCATTGAAAAAGCTCTGCTACTGGTCCTTCTTGGAACCAACATCAAGAGAATTCATGGCAGTCTCAAATATTGCAGTAAAATAGAAGGTGAGAGGCAAATTACTCAGGAGAGGTGTCTAGAATGAACTGAGCTCAGGGAGCTACATCCCAGCTGAGTGAGGTGTGTAAAGATAATTATTAATATCTTGAGTTACACTAGGAAAGAAAAAGATTAATCGAAGAGTTGCATACAAATGTCAGTCAGGGCTTTAAAAACTGAAACCTTTATTCACTTTCCAATGGAAAACCTAGAAGATTTTTAATAGTAGCTCTGAATACGGTCACTATAGTATAGCATATTGGCATTAACAAATCATTTGTAATATAAGTGTTTGAAATATTTGATTATCTTAAGGTTTATTTCATATCAAAGGACTTAGTATAAAATCAGTTCTATTGTAATAGAACAAATTACTCAAAATAAACATGATGAATTAACAAATCTGTATTGCTTCACAATAAATTCAACCTTATACTAACACACATTCACACTAATAACAAGCAGTTTCATCTTGCAATATAGGTTTTATAGGAAGGACTTTCCAAAAAATTTACCACAACATTATCCCATCTGGTTAATTGTCTCCAGCTTGTTAGTTAAAATTATCAACACCACTACTAAGTAGTAATTTATCTCTAATTCTTGGTTAATATCTGCTAATACATTTATAATTAACAGAAAAGGGAAGAAATTAATTGGTGATAAACTGGGACTCCACATGCATTCCCTAATTCCTTATTTTCATGTGTTCTGGCTGGAAACAGACATCTGACGGTACAATCACTTTTGCTAACATTCTTTTCCGATGATTTTCTTTGACTGCCAGAGGACATCATTTAGGTCCAGTGAGGCAGGGTTCTTTCTCTTTCACTCAGCTTAACAAATCAGAAAACATTTAGATAACTGATTTTTGTGAGTGAAAAAATTAGTGTGTGACTTAAATTAATGAGTATTTTCCACTCAGTAAGCAACATTTCCATCTTGGTCATGGCATAAGTTAATATCCAAATCCTCTTTCTTAGTGTTAATACCAAATATCAATACATGTTTAAATTTATGTTAAACAGATTTGCCTCTTTGGTCAAAGCAAGAGTATAATGATGATACCATAGATACTGAGTCAGACATCTACTGTATACTTTCTGTGTGTTAGTCATCATGCTAAGCAGTTTTGGGGTTATCAAATGTAAACCTATTACCACTCTATGAGGTAGATACTATCTACCTAATTTTACTATCTGTCCTAATTTTACAGATTGCGAACATAAGGCTAAAAAAAGTCAGGTAATTACCCAGTATTCAACTTAGAAAGCTGATTTCAGAGTCCACAGGACAGATTATTTGGTACTGGGTAAAATTTATGGAAAGTCTAAAAAGAGAGAGAAATTTGGAACAGAAAAAGATTCTTAAAACCATCATTGTCCTCTTTTCTTTAATTTCTCCAATCCACAATTCCCATCAAAATGAAACATTCAGGAGGCAAGCATAATAGAGTCAAGATCTGTAGGGGAAAAGACCCGAGGTGGTCAGTGTAATTTAATTTGAATGTGATGCATAATAGCTAGACCAAGACCAACCAAGTCTTACTTTTAATGTATAGATCTGACAAATTTTGTTCATCAAAATATGCATATGATCCAGTGGTAAAGGTTTTGAAATTAAGACCCCAAAGACAAAGACTGAGCATTCTGCATAATTGCCTTAAGACTTACAGCCAACAGTCAGAGTCCGATGTAAAATAGTCTTCCTATAGGTATAAAAACCTGAAGTAAAGACTAACAGTACCATTATCTGCAGGTAGGTGCTAATAAGGGCATTCAGGCAGATGAAGTGTCAACAGGGTCGATCTCTTAAGGAGTAAACCTGGGTTACTTCCATGTGGCAGGGAAACCAAAGGTTATGAAATTTAGGATTGTAGCCAGGGAAAAGAGAAAGGCATCAATACTATTACTAAAGTCTGAAAGAAAAGTAAGCTAAAGATTTGCCAGATTAGAGTTAAATATACGCTATTTGAAAAAACTGAGTGTGAAAAGCAAGTATTGAAAAGTAACCTCTTACAGTGAAACTCATTTCATCTCATATTCATGTCAAGTCTTTTAAAGTCAGAACTCAATGCCTTTCTCTTATAAAATTCAAACTTATAATAAGAATATTAAATTGTTACTCTTAGAATATTAAATGTAAAACCAATAGAGCCCAAAGATTTCCTTAAATAAAAAAAGTAGAAACAGTTAAGATTTACAATTTTTAGGTACAGATGATATAAGTAACTGTGGGTATAATTACTACTGCCCAGAATTGCAATGAATTAGTAGATGCACATTATACATAGTCTGTTAGTGTAATCTCCAGTAATCTCATGGTATTCAGATTTACTCAAGTACCACCCCAGCATATTAGTAATAATAAAATTTAACAAATACAAAGAGAGAGAGCCATGTCCATCACACAGAAACTGTCAACTACAAATAATAAATAGTCTTTCTTTTAGTATGCATCTGGATTTTAAATCACATTATGTAGCCATTTTAGCTCACAAAAAGTTTGCATCTAATATAATCAATAAAAGAAATAAGCCCCTACTTAGTACTGAATATTTCCCTGGTGTTGTGAAGTCCAGAAGCATCATCTGCAAAGTCACTCAGTGACTAATCTGAAATACTAAGTTTGGTGCACTTCAGGGATGGTAAACACCTGATCCATGCACTGTCATGCTCTACTCACCAACCACAGAAGACCTCACTAATTTATGCTGGCTTTCTTTCTACTTTGGAGACTAACTATAGTCTCAGATACATGGCATAATCTCAGACTCTTGTTCAACACAGTATTCAAGGCAGTCATGAACAATGTGGTATACCCCTGGAAAGACCAATACATTGGTGATCTCACAAACTTGGGCTATAAATTCGGGCTTGCCATTGAGGAACTTCATGGCACTTGTGAGCCGTTTATTTAATTTTTCCACAGTTTGTTTTCATTCAGAAAACATTTTAGTGAAAAGATATAATACTGCAGATTTATATTTTTATCAGTAGAATAGAGAATAACTTTTTAAAGGTAGAAACAGATTTACATAAAGAACAAACTATTATTAGTTAAGCCATCTTACTCTTCAGGCTAAAGAAAATAATTTTTCCATTGAGATTATTTTAGGAAAAAGTGTAACCAATTAGAAATACTGCATGCTTAATTTTAATGCAGCATTTTTAAAGTATATTTTTGAATTAATCTTCTTTACTAAGTTAAAATACATAGCTATTTTTGAAGTTTAACTTAAATTTATTTTCTTCAAAATATATAGCAAAAACTTAGAAATTAAGATTATTTTAGTCTTTCACATAAATTTACATAATTTGAGCAAAACTTGCCACTACTTAACTTTTGCTAGTCTTTCAAAAGTTATTAATATTATTAGGAGGACAACACTTTAGAATTAAAATGAATGAAACCCTAAACTAGGTAATTTCAGACTATTATAAATCCTAATTTCATATACAAAATTTATTACCAGTCCCCTTCATTCATTATTTCCATAAAACAGTATGTTATCACTTTTTCATTTCTATTTTTGCTTTGCATCTAACATTTTAAAAAATGTTTAAAGATTGTATATTTTCCACAAAGAATAGCATTCCATGTTAATCTGACACAATTTTTATTGATATAATCCTTTCTTTTTTTAACCAAGGTATGAAATTAGATATTTCTGTTTTATTATTTGGTTGTGAGTCTACAATCATAAATTAATAAATATTACATATATGGTAGTAAAAAAATTTTTTGGGTGAGACATTTAGGAATATTTAGGAATATTCTAGACTATAGAACCTAAAAACTATATCAATTCTTCAAGAAACAAGCAAAAATTCCATAAATGAAAATATATGACTTACATATTTAGAGATTCCTTAGGAATACAGGTAGTGTCCATGCTAAATAGAAACATGAAGTTGCTCTATTTAAAAATTCTTGAATGGCCACTTCAGGATTGCTATTCATTTCCAAGGCTAACTGGTATGTGAATTGGGTCACAAAAGCAATTTTCATTGAATATTATAGTCTAAAGAGACAAATTATACTCGGCGACAGAATATGTAAAAAGAGGCCTTGGCATATTTATATGTTAACTTGCAGAACTCAGAATAGCAACTATTCCCTAAAATATGTATTGCATCTATCCATAATCTTTATTCATTTATTTTATGCATATCAATAACATCTCATCAAATTATTCCTAAATCTGTTCCAGAAAGCAGAGTGGTTCAAGAAAAGCACAGTGGTGAAACAGCCATACACCCTTACACACTTAAAGTAAACTTTAATGTCATCAATTCACAGAAACTGTGATCTGCATAAGTGATGAAACACAATTGAAGTAAGAATATAAGAAGCAGCAGAAAAAAAACTACATCTGTGCCTTAACATTAGTCATCTCTTGATCATCTTCACGATTATATGGCAGTGGCTAACAGAAAATCACAGACCATCTATTTAGTGGGGTTGGGTCTATGGCTTTATATGTAGTAGCTGAATCTCTAATTGTCCAGTGTAACTTACTGCAAATGTGTTGTGAGGATGCCCATCACCAGAAGAGTGGCCACAGACACATAATTTTGTTTCTGGAAGCAATTCCTAGATTAAACAAAGAGAATCAGGAGTTGGCTTTTTTCCCCCAATCTTATGCTAATAATGTACATAATCATTTAAGAAAATTATTTTGGATTATTATCTTGGTAGGTCAACCTAGACAAAACTATCCCATCTTTGTATCACAGCTAATAATAGTATAAATTTTAAAAATAGGAATGATTTGGCAGATGTTAATTTGAATATTTGAACATATGAATTAGTCACTAACCAAAAATTATTGATTTACCATGATCTTGACTTAAGAACTTTACTTTCCATTTCTAAGCTAAACTTATAACCGATGTTAATAAATACTCCCACAACTTTAAATGGTACTATGATTTTAGAGTATGGGTTGCTATTTGTCCTTAAACTTTCTTTTTCACACAAGCTAACTGTTGACTTGTCAATAACAACCAATACAAATGAACATAAAGCCTGTCTTGTCATGAAATGTGAGAACAATCACAAGAATCTTGTTTAATAAACTGTGTTGGCTCTGCATTACTACAACACAAATATTGCCATTAAATAAGTATTTAAGACTATGGAGCCAAATTCCATAATCTCTGATAAAACCTGTTGAATTATGTCATTTGTATTGAAAACTACTCTATATACTCAAATGAATGGTTTGCATTTTTATCTGTAAAAGCAAAGTGATTATTTATTGATAAATGACATGAAATGTCATTTTTTACCTAAGTAGTATTAGACATTTCAAAAGATTTTGTCTGAAGGGCAAAAGGATTACACTGCATTTGAATAGACCATGTGACAACACGTCCTTAGACTTCATGTATGATATGAAAGGATGATCCCCATTCATAAGATACACAAGGGAAATCATAAGTATATCAGAAAAGAAAAAAAGCAAGGAGGAATGTGGTAGGGGTGTCAAGGAGTATTTGTAGTGGTTTGATGCATGTAAATATTACATCTTATAAATAATTCTTTTCAAATACATCTCTGAAGTTCAGGGGCTCTGTTTAAGAAACGGATTGTATATGCTTCACATGACTATATGTCATTTTTTTCAAGATAAGAGCAACATTAATTCAAACAGAAAAAAACAAAAATGGCTTCCCAAATATTCTTCTCCTTCAGTTTCATATGAAGGAGTATGTCACCTGACACTGGCAGATGAGGATGAGGAAAATATGTTCAAGTTATATTTTACTGTCAGAATCCAACAAACACGTTTTCATCTAAATTATTTTGTCAACAGCCTTGTAGTACCCTTGCTAACCTTATTTGGCATCAGTGAATAATTAGATACACAGGGGTGTGACTCCAATTGAAGGTGTTGGCATTGTAGCACTCTGTGAAAATATTAACTATGAGGTTAACTCCAATTTTCTCTTCTTTAATTAAATGCACATGGTACTAATGAGGTAACCTACTGTTCCTTGATAGCACTAATTAGCTAAGAGGAGAGTACACTCTCACACTGCAATTTAAACCTAAAAATAAGGTTGAAATATGCTAATTGCAGGCAATTTAAAACAGTACAAGTTGAAGAACTAGTCATAATAAGAGAAACTGACTGCTTTACAGTTAGGCAGCTGTAACTTTGGTTAAAATCAAAACAAGCCACATGATTTTTGGACTGCTATTTAACAAGGTCATAAGCATCTGAAAATTAAAAAAAAAAAAAAAGGAAATGCTACTCCATACCACAGACATGAACCAACTAACAAAAAATGCTCAGATCAACATTTGTCTACCTAAAACCAAAAATGATTAGAATTCCAAATTGCCACAACACTATTTATATTTAGTACTGAAAATGAAATTCCATAAGTAAGCAACATCACCTTAAGCTCTTTCAAGAGCACCCAACTTAAATATTGTACTTTGTGTCTCCAACACAGACAAAACATGTTGGGTGCTGGAGGTTTGCCATCCCAATCATAAGGTCTGAGGGAAGATTTAGAGACGACTGAAAAACAGGACATTTCCAGACCAGATACAAGTATACTGATAAAAATACACAAAAGATGCTATGGAATAAAATAGTGTAGGCACCATTTAAAGAATATAGATGCCAAAATTATCAGAAGGATTTCACTGTAAGAGGGAGATTTTTGCTACGTTACTTCTACAGATTGCCGTTACGGGCTGAGAGCAGCCTGAATGAAGCATCACTGTGAGAATTTTCTCCATTCTCAGCTCAAATGACTCATAAATATAATTTCAGTAAATCTAAGTATAATCCAAACATATCTTCTTTAATTGTGTCTCAAAAATTCACACAATATGATTTCAACCGATAATCACTGAGATAACTTTGACATAAAACAAAATTCTAAAGGACCTTCTGAAGCCATTACATATTTTTGTTAATCAGAAACTTTGTTTAACCAAAGCAATCATCAGCTGACAGTGCCAAATAATTTATGTTGCTGGAGACAAAAATACAGCAAATAAAAATGATACTGTCATTAATCTATCCTTGGAGACAAAAGAGATAGGACTGTCCCACAGTAAGGACTTCAGTGACACTTCTGCCCAGTCATTCTGCATGCAGAATTATAAGTTTAAACAATCAAAAGAGTTGAACAGCAATAAAAAGTCAAAAATCAAAATTTGTAAAAAGAGAAAGTCAACTTAATCTTATGTTTACTGAAGAATAATACCTTGGAAAAAAGTAAACTGTTTGAAAGGTAAAGTCTTTTAAGTAACTCCCAGTTAGTAACTCCAGGAGTCAAAAGTATGTGAGAATAAACTTTGCACTGCCATTAGCCCATCATCATGTCTTGCCAAAAAGCCTGGTTGAAGAAACTGCTTTGAAAAACCCACCAAGCTTCTCCTGGCTGTCCTAGAGCTCGCTACAACAAAAGGAGACAGAATGTTGGCAAGAGATGCTAATCAACCTCTGACCAACTATGCTTGAACAGATCCATGAGGTTGCAGGTCTGTAAAAGGGTAGCAAGGCGAATGAAAATCACACAGTCATTGGAGGCAACCTGACATAGTCCAGCAAATCACAAGGAAACACAATATGAATGGATGTTTTAAGTGTTTGCATCTGTTTCAGATAAGCACCAAAGAACATTTTAAGAGTGAAAAGGCCATGCTAATGTACTGGAATGGGCTTTCAACATTAACTTCAGAGGGAATCTGTTCTTCCATTAAATATCGATCATTGCAATTTTCTGTTAAAACAATAAAGAGTAAATTATTCTGTGTTGGAAATGAGAGCACTAGGTCTGGAGACAGTCTTCTAGGGTTCAGATCCTGACTCAACACTTATTAGGAGTCTGACCTTCAGTAAGTTACTTAGCTCTCCTTCCTCTCTGTCCAGCTTCCCAGGTGGCTCCAGTAGTAAAGAACATGCCTGCCAGTGCAGGAGACATAGAGACGCTGGTTTGATCCCTGAGTCAGGAAGATCCCCTGGAGAAGGACATGGCAACCCACTCCAGTATTCTTGCCTGGAGAACCCTGTGGACAGAGGAGCCTGGCAGTCTGTTGTCCTTAGGTTTGCAAAGAGTAGGACGTGACTATGAAGCATACTTAGCACACATGCATACCTTTCTGTCCAGAAAGGGAATAGTAAATAACAAGGTTCTAAGGTTGTTAAATACACTGATTTATAAAGTACTTAGAACAGTGCTGCTATCCATATGCTTAATGTCTCTTAGTTATGTACTTATTACTATTTATTAGCTATCATTATTGCTTCAGAACATTCAATTTTTTCAAATAAAAAATTATTAAAGTTCTACTGTATATAAAAAAAACTGTAAAGGATGCAAAATTTCCCAAGACATTCTATCTGCATTCAAATAGCTTTTCATTACTATTAGACTTCATAATATAAATCAAAGTATCTTCCAAATGAATAAAAAATATTTGTTTCTCCTTAGAAACCTGGTGTGGCAAAGCAAAAAGTTAATATGAGGGTGTTTGCATTCATTGACAAAGTTAAGTGACTTCTAAGAAATAATATAATTTCTACAGAGTTGATGATGGTATATTTTTCATAGAAAAATAGGAAAGTATTATAAGTTGATCTTTCCTAACAAATGAACAAATTTTTAAATTATAATTTTTTGAGGTTGGCTGAAAATAGAATCAAATTTTTCTTTAATATGTTTACAAATTTAGTGTCTTACAAAATTTGGAACAAAACGATATATGAATGGAATAATGATCTACATTTTAAAAATGCAAAAAAAATTTTTTTAAAGTCTTTATCCAGTCAAGAACTTTGGACCCTCCTGACCTAATATGAAACAAGAATAAAATAAAATGGTTGAGTGACCTTTCCTCTACTCTAACTGTTCTGTTTGTTGGTTTGGTTGTCTGTTTTTAATCCATTCATCAAATCTGAGAGAAGCTGTCTCAAGGACAATGTGGCCAGGGTTGTGCCAGGATGATACACGTTGGCTTTGCAAATTCAAAATATTTTGTTTGAATCTGCCCATCTCTGAAAAACAGATTAAAATCTTGCCTGGAGAATCCCAGAGACAGCGGAGCCTGGTGGGCTGCCGTCTATGGGGTCACACAGAGTCGGACACGACTGAAGAGACAGCAGCAGCAGCAGCTTTGACAAAGGAGGTGAAGAAAAGAGAACTACTGCCTGGGAAACACTGTGAGTATTTCATAAGACCAGTGGATCAGAGTAGGAGGTATATCATTTGAAATCAGTCAATGAGTAGAAGGACAACACACCCTGGAGAACCAAACCAATATGAGCACATGCCTGAAGACTCTTCGTTCTCAACAAGCAGTAAGACTGTCTAATTTCCTTCTGTGTCACTGACTACAAAACCCATATGATATAGTGAGGAGAATAGAGTACAGCTATTAAAGAACCACTTTGCAGAGAAGGAAAATAAAGCCCAGGGAGCTGATATTATTTACAAAGGTCATGCTTTTACTTATTTTTTTAAGGCTGCTGTGCATCATGAAACCTACAGATTCTCAAACTTTAGCATGCAAATAATGTAAGGATAAACTGTTATAATTAAGAATTCAAGGCTAGACATCTAGATTCAAAAATTCTAGACAATCAGATTCAAAATCCATGAGTATGCATTTCTCAAGTATCTTGAGAACTGTGATTTAGAGCTTCCATGATTACACTTGGAAAAATACTGTCTTCTGTGTTCAAGATACTTGTATGACAGGTAAGTTTTCATTCTTTTATTCTATTATTCAGTCATTCAATACTTAAGAACCTACTATGTGCTATAAGTTATTTTATCCATGTAGATATAAAAATAAAAGAAAATAATCTCTGGTTCCAGAGGAGAGTGGGAAGAATAGCCTCGTAAACTAGGATACAACTAAGTGTGTCATTTGCATCTTGAACCTCTTTGACAATCTGATAAAGTCTAGATGACTTCCTCAGAAAGAAAATTTAATTATATAAAATAAAAGAAATTAGGAAGGAAATCAGTTATACTAAAATTCAATTATCAAAATATTTTAAAAGCCATGTTTGTAAATATTAATCAATGTGCTTCTTTGTGAATACATTACATAATAAGACATAATGTCAGGTTAATAGCCACTATAATTTTAAGTAGTAATAAGCATAACTAATACTTCTAGATATTTTTGCCAGATGTAATGTAATATCAAAACATCTGTCATAATTTTTTATGACACTGTAAAACAATGTCATAGACAATGCCAATCTTACTGTGGTTTGTTACCTACATTTGTAATAGAAGAAAATATTAAGTTTTAATTAGAAGTGAAAATGAGGATACTTTTTCCTCCATTCATGTTCATTGACCTCCTGAATCGACCCATGGATCCTAGACTCAACATTAAGGAGAAAGGTACTAAGACATGAAAAGAACAGTTCCACTATATTGAAAGAATGTATTAAGAATTAGAAATTTATTACTTGAAAAAGGAAGACCTGGAAAGGAAGAAAGAGATAATCCAAAAGACTTAGAATTTCACTTGGCAAATGTGATCATGTGGGTGTGGCTCAAATGTGAGATGGATAGGGAGAGAGGATGAGAGAGAAGACTGGTAAACTCAGACTATGGAAAGTTCTGCACATCAGACAAAGAGAATTTCTATCAGGCCCTGAGGAAGAGCAGATTTTCTTTTAAGGAAACATTCCAAAAGCCTGAGGGTGTGGGCTTAGACTAGAACTGGGACCTGATAGATGGTAGCCTAAGATGCCCAGAGATTCACTGGAAAGTTAATTATTGTGTGGGCCAAATCAAGAGGAGTCAAAGTGAGAAAACAGTACTCATTTTGAGAAGAGGCTAACTTCTGATTTGAAGATTATCTGAGTGAGAGAATGAAAGAGTGAAGGACACTGGAAGTAGATTGCGATGTCGCCAGAAAGTTAAGAGGACACAAGAAAACAAAACAAAACAAAAATTAAGAGGATTTGCTTCATTTGGAAATACTACATTGGAGGTGACTGCAGGATATGCAGGCAGCTATTTATAGCAAATATTTGAGTATAGTATAAGCTTTAAATTCAGGGATATCTGAGATCTTACATGGTGGACACAAGCAGTGAGTGGATGTGTTGTCACTGAGATCATTTAAAGAGGTGATTCTCAGTTCCGTTCAGTTCAGTCACTTAGTCGTGTCCGACTCTTTGAGAAACCACGGACTGCAGCACACAAGGCCTTCCTGTTCATCACCAACTCTCAGAGTTTACTCAAACTCATGTCCATTGAGTTGGTGATGCTAACCAACCATCTCATTCTCTGTCATCCCCTTCTCTTCCCACCCTCAATCTTTCCCAGCATCAGGGTCTTTTCAGATGAATTAGTCCTTAACATTAGGTGGCCAAAGAAATAAATGGAGTTTCAGCTTCGGCATCAGTCCTTCCAATGAATATTCAGGACTGATTTTTTTAGGATGGACTGGTTGAATATCCTTGCAGTCTGAGGGACTCTGAAGAGTCTTCTCCAACACCACAGTTCAAAAGCATCAATTCTTCAGTGCTTGGCTTTTTTTATAGTCCAACTCTAACATCCATACACGATTACTGGAAAAAACTATAGGTTTAACTAGACAGATCTTTGTTGGTAAAGTTGGTAAATCTCTCTGCTTTTTAATAGGCAGTCTAGGTTGGGCATAGCTTTTCTTCCAAAGAGCAAGTGTCATTTAATTTCATGGCTACAGTCACCATCTGCAGTGATTTTGGAGCCCAAAAATATAAAGTCTCTCACTGTTTCCAATGCTTCCCCATCAATTTGCCATGAAGGGATGGGACCGGATGCCATGATCTTAGTTTTCTGAATGTTGAGTTTTAAGCCAATGTTTTCATTCTCCTCTTTCACTTTCATCAAGAGGCTCTTTAGTTCTTCGCTTTCTGCCATAAGGGTGGTATCATCTGCATATTTGAGGTTATTGATATTTCTCCCAGCAATCTTAATTCCAGTTAGTGCTTCATCCAGTCCAGCATTTCCATGACATACTCTGCATATAAGTTAAATAAGCATGGTGACAATACACAGCCTTGATGTAATCCTTTCCCAATTTGAAACCAATTTGTTGTTCCATGTCCACTCTAACTGTTGCTTCCTGACCTGCATACAGATTTCTCAAGAGGTAGGTCAGGTGGTTTGTTATTCCCATCTCTTTCAGAATTTTCCACAGTTTGTTGTGATCCACACAGTCAAAGACTTTGGCATAATCAACAAAGCAAAAGCAGATGTTTTTCTGTAACTCTCTTACTTTTTCAATGATCGAACAGATGTTGGCAATTTGATCTCTGGCTCCTCTGCCTTTTCTAAAACCAGCTTGAATATCTGGAGTTCATGGTTAACATACTGTTGAAGCCTGGCTTGGAGTATTTTGAGTATTACTTTGCTAGCGTGTGAGATGAGTGCAATTGTGTGGTAGTTTGAGCATTCTTTTGCATTACCTTTCTTTGGAATTGGAATGAAAACTGACCTTTTCCAGTCCTGGGGCCACTTCTGAGTTTTCCAAATTTGCTGGCATATTGACTGCAGCACTTTCACAGCATCATCTTTTAGGATTTCAAATAGCTCAACTGGAATTCCATCACCTCCACTAACTTTGTTTATAGTGATGCTTCCTAAGGCCCACTTGACTTCACATTCCAGGATGTCTGGCTCTAGGTGAGTGATCACACCATCGTGGTTATCTGGTTTGTAAAGATCTTTTTTGTATAGTTCTTCTGTGTATTCTTGACACCTCTTCTAATATCATCTGCTTCTATTGGGTCTACATCATTTCTGTCCTTTATTTTGTGCCCATCTTTTCATGAAATGTTCCCTTGGTATCTCTAAAATCTTGAAGAGATCTCTAGTCTTTCCCATTCTACTGTTTTCCTCTACTTCTCTGCATCGATCGCTGAGGAAGGCTTTCTTATCTCTCCTTGCTATTCTTTGAAACTCTGCATTCAAAGGGTATATCTTTCCTTTTCCCCTTTGCCTTTTGCTTCTCTTCCTTTCACAGCTATTTGTAAGACTTCCTCAGACAACCATAGGGCCTTTTTTGATTTCTTTTTCTTGGGGATGGTCTTGATCCCTGCCTCCTGTACACTGTCATGAACCTCCGTCCATAGTTCTTCAGGCACTCTATCAGATCCTATCCTTTGAATCTATTTCTCACTTCTACTGTATAATCATAAGGGATTTGATTTAGGTCATATCTGAATGGTCTAGTGGTTTTCCCTACTTCAATATAAGTCTGAATTTGGTAATAAAGAGTTCATGATCTAAGCCACAGTCAGCTCTTGGTCTTATTTTTGCTGACTGTATAGAATGTCTTCATCTTTGGCTGCAAAGAATATAATCAATCAGATTTCTGTATTGACCATCTGGTAATGTCCAGGTGTAGAGTCTTCTCTTGTGTTGTTGGAAGCGGGTGTTTGTTATGACCAGTGTGTTCTCTTGGCAAAACTCTATTATTTGCTCTGCTTCATTCTGTACTTCAAGGCCAAATTTGCCTGTTACTCCAGGTATTTCTTGACTTGCTACTTCTGCATTCCAGTCCCCTATAATGAAAAGGACATCATTTTTGGGTGTTAGTTCTGGAAGGTCTTGTAGGTCTTCATAGAACCATTCAACTTCAAATTCTTCAGCATTACTGGTCGGGGCATAGACAGGTTAAAGTGAAGTTGCTCAATCATGTCCAACTCTTTGCAACCCCATGGGCTGTAGCCTGCCAGGTGCCTCCATCCATGGCATTTTCCAGGCAAGAATACTGGAGTGGGTTGCCATTTCCTTCTCCAGGAGATCTTCCCGACCCAGGGATTGAACCCGGGTCTCCCGCATTGTAGGCAGACGCTTTACCGTCTGAGCCACCAGGGAAGTCCATAGACTTGGATTACTGTGATACTGAATGGTTTGACTTGGAAATGAACAGAGATCATCCTGTTGTTTTTGAGATTGCATCCAAGTACTGCATTTCGGACTCTTCTGTTGACTATGATGGCTATTCCATTTCTTCTAAAGGATTCTTGACCACAATAGTAGATATAATGGTCATCTGAGTTAAATTCACCCATTCCAGTCCATTTCAGTTCACTGATTCCTAAAATGTTGACATTCACTCTGGCCATCTCCTGTTTGACTACTTCCAATTTACCTTGATTCATGGACCTAACATTCCAGGTTCCTATGCAATATTCCTCTTTACAGCATCAGACTTTACTTCAATCACCAGTCACATCCACAACTGGGTGTTGTTTTTGCTTTGACTCCATCTCTTCATTCTTTCTGGAATTACTTCTCCACTGATCTCCTGTAGCATATTGGGCACCTACCGACCTGGGAAGTTCATCTTTCAGTGTCCGATCTTTTTGCCTTCTCATACTATTCATGGGGTTCTCAAGGCAAGAATACTGAAGTGGTTTGCCATTCCCTTCTCCAGTGGACCATGTTTGTGCCATGTGCTAAGGCCGTCTGGTTAGTTTCAAGTAAAGACTGATGCTGGGTTCTACTGCCCTGAGCATCTGATTTAATTAGGCTAGGGTGGCACTCAGGCACCTTGGTAACAATAATGATAAATATAATAACTGACATAATAACTGAAAAGAAAAATATATGAACAGAGGGAAGGACTTCCCTCACACTTTTGGTGAGGGAAGTCAGCAAAAGATAAAGGAGTGGTGTCAAATGTCCCAAATGTTCTAACAAGGTCAAGTATGATGAGACTTGGTCTTGAATACAATACTCTGAGGTTATCAGTGCTACTGAAAAAAATAATTTCAGAATAAGAATGGGACAGAAATATAATATGTTAAGAAGAAATGGAAGTTGAAGGGTAAACAATTCTTTCTAAAATTTTAATGATGAAGAAAATGATAAGGCTAAGAAGATTGCCTGACATAAAACAAAGTTTCAGATAAGATACTGTTTTGTGGATGCTTTGTTTTTAAAGACAGGGAGACTCCCTGTCAGGAGACTGAAGATACAGGAAAGCAGTTGTGAAGCTGACAAGACAAGGTCACAGGAAAGGCCGGGCCGGGCAAGTATCATATGTAGAGAAGACCTCACTGTGATAAAAAAAGCCTAATGAGAGGTGCTAATACGAATTTATTTTAGGAGTGGAGATGAGAGAGGAAGCAGAAGATCTTGCCTGGGGCCTCTAAATTTTCTTTCCAAATTAGAAGATGAAGCTACTGGGAATAGGGGCTCAGTGTGAGATGTAGGAGCTTGAAAGGGACAGTGAAGATCTAAAGCTGATGTGTGTGCATGTATGTGTGTGTGTATGTGTGTGTGGGGGATTGGGGGTAAGGAGTTTAGAAACAATTGCTAAACAGTGATGAAGGCTAAGCTGAAATTGCAGACTCAATACTGCCTGATACTGAGATTTTCTGTAGGAATATTCAGTAGTTTTCTTGGGAGTACCTAGGTGTCTCAGTGGTAAAGAATCTGCCTGCCAATGCAGGAGATGAAGAAGACCTGAGTTTGATCCCTGGGTTGGGAACATCCCTTGGAGTGGGAAATGGCAACACACTCCAGTATTCTTGCCTGGGAAATCCTATGGACAGAGGAACCTGGTGGGCTGCAGTACATGGTGTCACAAAGAGTCGGACACGATTGAATGACTGAGTACACACACAGTGGAGTAAGGAAAGCTGTCTACTAACTCAAACTGATTTTGAAATATTGGTCCAAGGGCTTAGAGAATATTATTGAAAGTACTGATTATTAAAATTGTTAATTTTACGCTTGTTTTCTTCATGGATCAGTGTAAACTTTAAAAAAATAGTATACTTTCTTTCTAAACATGCCAAATTATACCGTTCACCAGTAATACATTAAACATGAGAATCCAAATTTATGGGATTAAATTAGGGATTACTCTTTACTTGAGTAATTAAAAAAAGGGAATTAAGATTATATTTAAGTAGAAAAAAGAAATTTGATTTTTATATTATCTTTAGGAACAGATGCATTGCATAGATTGAGGCATACCTGTACACTAGTGAACAATGTGTTACTAGGTGCTATTTACTTATAATTCTTTATTTGTCTTGTGTTTCCTCAGCGTTTATAGATCAGAATTCTCTGAGGAAAAAAAATATATTGTCAAGATCATGCTACAATCCTGTAGCAAATCAGCTCAGTTATTACAGAGGAAATCTGTTGATTTTGCCTACTAGGCATCTATTCCTCTTTTTGCTAACAACAGGAAAGTTTTTCTTGGGGATCATCCCCATACTGCAACACCCTCCCCTCAACCCCCAATCACCATATGCAAACTGATAGGACTGTCCCTTATCCCTGGGACAGGAAGATCCCCTGCAGAAAGAAATGGCAACCCATTCCAGTTTTCTTGCTTAAAAATTCCATGGACAGAGGAGCCTGGCAGGCTACAGTCCATGGGGTTGCAAAGAGTCTGACATGATTGAGCACTTGACACGAAGATTATATACTTATTTGCTTTTCCTCACTCAACAGATAGTAAATTCTTTCTTTCTTTTTAAGTGTAGATGAACACTAACAAACTCTCATGATGGCTACTGTCTCATGCAGATACCAGATATTTGGAGGATTTGTGATTTTAAAGTAATTAATAGAAATCAATTAAATCTCTGGTATTCCTAAAATAAGATGTGATCTCCATTTCACGTCTTAAAAGTACTAAAGAATTAACAAAGATTACAGAATATAACACTGGCAAAGTCATATTTTTTGCACCGGTTTTCACCAGTCCCCTTCTTATTCACCTCAAACAGCTGTCATCATACTGGCACCCTTGTTATAAACATCAGCAGAGGAGCTAAGAATAAAAAAGATATGGATATTTCTCATCCACAGAGCCCAGCTGTCTCCAGAGGTGAGGCTGAGCTCAAGGACGGGGGATATGACCCAACATTGTCTGTGAGAAGATAAGACCTACCTGTCGGACTTCCCTCATAGATCAGTTGGTAAAGAATCTGCCTGCAATGCAGGAGACCTGGGTTCGATTCCTGGGACATGGGTTTGATCCATGGGTCAGGAAGATCCCCTGGAGAAGGAAATGGCAATCTACCCCAGTAATCTTGCCTGGAAAATTCTATAGACAGAGGAACTTGGCAGGCTACAGTCCAAGGGGTCACAAGAGTCAGACACGACTTAGCGACTAAACCACCATCACACCTGTCCACTGACTCCACAGACAATCTGAATCTCCAGGGATGTTAATAAAGTATCTTTCATGAAGCTAAAGTCATTGAAAAACAAAAGTTACCCGAGGTGTTGCTACTACAAGTGATATAGTTATTACGGTTTTAAGAGGTGATACAGATTCAAGGTAAGGTACAGCGGCTGCACTTTGCTGGAGCGGCTGTGAAGAGATTTCCCACGACCAAGGTAAGTGAAACCCAAGTAAGATGGTAGGTATTGGGAGGGCACATTAGAGGGCAGACACACTGAAATCATAATCACAAAAAACTAGTTGATCTGATCATATGGACCACAGCCCTGTCTAACTCAATGAAACTAAGCTATGCTGTGTGGGGCCACCCAAGACGGACGGGTCATGGTGGAGAGGTCTGACAGAATGTGGTCCACTGGAGAAGGGAATGGCAAACCACTTCAGTATGCTTGCCGTGAGAACCCCATGAACAGTATCAAAAGGCAAAAATGATAGGATACTGAATGAGGAATTCCCCAGGTCGGTAGTGCCCAGTATGCTACTGGAGATCAGTGGAGAAATAACTCCAGAAAGAATGAAGGGATGGAGCCAAAGCAAAACAAATACCCAGTTGTGGATGTGACTGGTGATAGAAGCAAGGTCCGATGCTGTAAAGAGCAATATTGCACAGGCAACTATTAGGCACATGAATCAAGGCAAATTGGAAGTGGTCAAACAGGAGATGACAAGAGTGAACATAGACATTCTAGGAATCAGTGAACTAAAATGGACTGGAATGGGTGAATTTAACTCAGATGAACATTATAAATACTACTGTGGGCAGGAATCCCTTAGAAGAAATGGAGTAGCCATCATGGTCAACAAAAGAGTCTGAAATGCAGTACTTGGATGCAATCTTAAAAACGACAGAATGATTTCTGTTCATTTCCAAGGCAAACCATTCAATATTATAGTAATCCAAGTCTATGCCCCAACCAGCAATGCTGAAGAAGCCGAAGTTGAACGATTCTATGAAGACCTACAAGACCTTTTAGAACTAACACCCAAAAAAGATGTCCTTTTCATTATAGGGGATTGGAATGCAAAAGTAGGATGTCAAGAAACACCTGGAGTAACAGGCAAATTTGGCCTTGGAGCACGGAATGAAGCAGGGCAAAGTCTAATAGAGTTTGCCAAGAGAACGCGTGGTCATAGAAAACACCCTCTTCCAACAACGCAAGAGAAAACTCTACACATGGACATCACCAGATGGTCAACACCGAAATCAGATTGATTATATTCTTTGCAGCCAAATATGGAGAAGCTCTATACAGTCAGCAAAAACAAGACCAGAAGCTGACTGTGGCTCAGATCATGAACTCCTTATTGCCAAATTCAGACTTAAATTGAAGAAAGTAGGGAAAACCACTAGACCATTCAAATATGACCTAAATCAAATCCTTATGATTATACAGTGGAAGTGAGAAATAGATTTAAGGGACTAGATCTGATCGATAGAGTGCCTGATGAACTCTGGACGGAAGTTCATGACATTGTACAGGAGACAGGGACCAAGACCATCCCCATGGAAAAGAAATGCAAAAAAGCAAAATGGCTGTCTGAGGAGGCCTTACAAATAGTTGTGAAAAGAAGAGAAGTGAAAAGCAAAGGAGAAAAGGAAAGATATAAGCAACTGAATGCAGAGTTCCAAAGAATAGCAAGGAGAGATAAGAAAGCCTTCCTCAGTGATCAATGCAAAGAAATAGAGGAAAACAACAGAATAGGAAAAACAAGAGATCTCTTCAAGAAAATTAGAGATATCAAGGGAATATTTCATGCAAAGATGGGCTCGATAAAAGACAGAAGTGGTATGGACCTAAAAGAAGCAGAAGATATTAAGAAGAGGTGGCAAGAGTACACAGAAGAACTGTACAAAAAAGATCTTCACGACGAAGATAATCACGATGGCGTGATCACTCACCTGGAATCAGACATCTTGGAATGTGAAGTCAAGTGGGCCTTAGAAAGCATCACTATGAACAAAGCTACTGGAGGTGGTGGAATTCCAATTGAGCTATTTCAAATCCTGAAAGATGATGCTATGAAAGTGCTGCACTCAATATGCCAGCAAATTTGGAAAACTCAGCAATGGCCACAGGACTGGAAAAGGTCAGTCTTCATTCCAATCCCAAAGAAAGGGAATGCCAAAGAATGCTCAAACTACCGCACAATTGCACTCATCTCACACGCTAGTAAAGTCATGCTCAAAATTCTCCAAGCCAGGCTTCAACACTATGTGAACCGTGAACTCCCAGATGTTCAAGCAGGTTTTAGAAAAGGCAGAGGCACCAGAGATCAAATTGCCAACATCCACTGGATCATGGAGAAAGCAAGAGAGTTCCAGAAGAGCAACTATTTCTGCTTCATTGACTATGCCAAAGCCTTTGACTGTGTGGATCACAATAAACTGGAAAATTCTGAAAGAGATGTGAATACCAGACCACCTGACCTGCCTCTTGAGAAACCTTTATGCAGGTCAGGAAGCAACAGTTAGAACTGGACGTGGAATAACAGACTTGTTCCAAATAGGAAAAGGAGTACGTCAAGGTTGTATATTGTCACCCTGCTTATTTAACTTATATGCAGAGTACATCATGAGGAACGCTGGGCTGGAAGAAGCACAAGCTGGAATCAAGATTGCTGGGAGAAATATCAATAGCCTCAGATATGCAGATGACACCACCCTTATGGCAGAAAGTGAAGAGGAACTCAAAGGCCTCTTGATGAAAGTGAAAGAGGAGAGTGAAAAGGTTGGCTTGAAGCTCAACATTCAGAAAACGAAGATCATGGCATCTGGTCCCATCACTTCATGGGAATAGATGGGGAAACAGTGGAAACAGTGTCAGACTTTATTTTTTTGGGCTCCAAAATCACTGCAGATGCTGATTGCAGCCATGAAATTAAAAGACGCTTACTCCTTGGAAGGAAAGTTATGACCAACCTAGACAGCATATTAAAAAGCAGAGACATTACTTTGCCAACCAAGGTCCGTCTAGTCAAGGCTATGGATTTTCCCGTGGTCATGTATGGATGTGAGAGTTGGACTGTGAAGAAAGCTGATCGCCGAAGAATTGATGCTTTTGAACTGTGGTGCTGGAGAAGACTCTTCAGAGTCCCTTGGACTGCAGGAGATCCAACCAGTCCATTATAGAGGAGATCAATCCTGGGTGTTCATGGAAGGACTTATGCTAAAGCTGAAACTCCAATACTTTGGCCACCTCACGCAAAGAGTTTACTCACTGGAAAAGACTCTAATGCTGGGAGGGATTGGGGGTGGGAGGAGATGGGGACGACAGAGAATGAGATGGCTGGATGGCATCACCGACTCGATGGACATGAGTCTAAGTGAACTCCGGGAGTTGGTGATGGACAGGGAGGCCTGGCGTGCTACGATTCATGGGGTCGCAAAGAGTTGGACACGACTGAGCGACTGAACTGAACTGAACAGATAGCAGTCAACAGATACCTTTGGCATAAGATACTCCTTCAGAGTATTGGTAGAATATTTTGTTTTTGTTATACTTGTTGTATACTTATTTGTTGTGTTCAAGAGAATATTTTAAGCTCCTCTGAGAAAAAACAAAAAAACAAAAACCAACAGGAGCTAGATCTCCTGATCGTTTGAAAAATGGAAGACCACTTTAAAGTTATACAGAAATTACTTAATAGATAAAACAGATGGATTCTATGCATGGGATTGTCCCCCTGGGTATATGAAAGTTAGGCAGAAGGATTCATGCTCATATAAGAATAACAGTCCTTAGTTTTCAGTTTTTATACGTTGCACTCAAAAGAAAATGTAGATGTCTCTCATTGCCTTAAGGAGGCTAGGTGAGGCAACAGAGGGTGAGAAACAGGCCAGGGTAAAACAACTTTCAATGGAATGAGAAAGCACTGAGCAGTGGATGGTGCACAGGACACACAGGCACTCAGATCCACCTGTTGATGACTAAATGCTAATGACTGACTGCAGGTTTGTTCAGTGTTTTATTCACCACAGACTTAATGACCATCAAGTAAATACCACTTAAAATAAAGGGTCTTACTCCATTTTTTTGACTACTAACTTCTTTTTAGGCTTCAACCTCCCTTTCCCCTGTGGCCCCACACCTGGACAGAAACCTTGTGTGTGTACCCCCTTACTCACCACTGAAGGGAAATTTAAAATACCTGCTCAAGGTATCTTTGCTCCAGCATAACCCAGAGACATTACCCAGACTCAGTCTACACCCTTTCCTGTCCCAAGCCAGCCTTGACCTGTGTGTACCCTCCCAGTTCTCCCCCAGAGTCTCCCATGTGAATAATTAAATTTCTCTCAAATTCTCCTCTTGTGTGGAGTGTCATTAGCTTCGACATGCAAATTTTGGGTGGGATTCCTCTCCTTCCTGCTGGATACTGCAGAAAACTACTTTGTATGTTAAGAATTGGGATACCAGGTTAAGTAGGAGTCCCTAATCCAAAGAGTTTATAGACAAATTGGGAAGACAAACTACTGGTGATGGGTATAATAATAAGTACTATGACAGATGGATGCACAGGCTTTTATGGAAGCATAGAGAAGGGTACTTACCTGGCAGACAGTGGACAGAAAAGGATTTTAAACTAAGTGATAATAAATGGACATTAGTATAAAAATAGGTGTGAGGTGGTTGAAGGTGTAGAGCGCTGAAGACCAAAGCAGAGGCCGTTATGACGGCTTGAAGGTATAGGGCCCTTGGCATCACTCAAGAGAAACTGACAGTCCAGCAGTGTCTGAGAGTGCTAGTGAAAACAGGGTGGCAGGGATGGAGACAGAGAAGTGGAAGCTGGAGCTTCTAGTGAATCCTGTAGAGCAAGTGGCTTTGAGGTCCTTCAAATTTCTCATCATTACATGTGTACACATCCTGCCTTTCTCTTGGAGGATTATATGAAGGGTAAAACACATAAACACATTTCTGAGGTATTTAGTATTACATCCCGAAGTAGTAACTGTGATGAAAGCAGAAGGGCACAAAATATTCTTATAAATCTCAGTGATGGCAAGAACTGCCCCCTAACTCTGCAGGAAACTCCCCTTCCTCTTCCTTCCAGTCAGTTGCTTTCCTAGGACTCTACCTATATTTTATTCCTTAATATTCTTTAAAGCACACTAGTAAATTATAGTATATTTAAAGCCAGTTCAGTAACAAAATTCCACTTGGAAAACTCTGCTTACAAGAATACAGTGTACTAAAATTTAACTTATCTGAATTGTAGTCCCATAAAGGTATAAAAATAAATTTGCATTTTATATTACAAACAAAAATTAATAATATAATTTTACACAGCAGTATAGCTTCATCTTCACAGAAGTTCTGTGGTAAACTAAGTTGAAAAATTTGGAAAACAGAAAATGTCAGTTCAATTTTATAATGCAGCACTGAGAGAAATGAAATACACATTTTAAAATTTGGGATTCAGAGGGAAAAAAGGAATGCTTCACATTAGATTTAACTGGATACTGTCCCTTTCTCTGCTATTTAGGGCATTCAGAATATAATTTCACAGATGATATATTTTTCTTAATGTGATTTTCAGACTACATCTAATGGAAAATGCCTGGTTAGGATTAAGAGACATAGTACAGATGTTAAACCACATTTGCATGCAATTATTTCTAAAACAAATGCCAGGGTACAGAGTCTATTGAAATGGCTTTCAGGATGGCTGGCACATGTATTAAACCAGCTTCCAATCTCTGAGTAAGTCTATATTCTGAATATTTCAAATTAGACACTGAACAAAGAATAAATCTATGTTTTTTACCTTGAGGCATTGTCCAAGAATGTATGGACATAGGGTTAGAGCCCAAGGATTCAAGGTAGGGATTTGGCATTTTTTTAAAGCAACAGCTTTTCTTCTCAATCTAAAAATTTCATTTTATGTATTAATTTCAATTGCTGAAAAAGTAAAATGATTACAAAACAGTTAATAATATGGAAAAAAACAGATAATAATATATTAGATGTATTGAACATCTTTCAACTTATTTTAGGGCTTTTATTCAGAAGGAATATAAAATATCTCTAAGGTTATTTTGTTGTTGTTGTTAGTAGAAATCTCACTTTAGTTGATAGCTTAAATATACTTTTAAGCATCACAGTAGAAGAAATTCCTGTTCAGAGTACTCCTGAAATGTCTCTGTTACCAACTTCATTGGAAATATCAAAAGCAGTGAATGGTACAAACCAAAAGGTTGCATTCACTGCTTTGTTTATGGGGGGCATCGTGCCTTCATAGAGGCACTAAACCTACAAGTCCTAGGAGCTTGTGGAATGTGCAAGACCTTTAACTACCTTCTGGTGATCGTTCCCATGGAAATGCATTTTTGGACTAGGATTTGAATCAACAAATGAAGCCTGAAGAGCCACTGCTGTACCTATTATGTTTCAAAACCAAACACTGCCTCATACTTTCATTTGTCCAAATTCAGAAAGTACCAGCATCTCTTTCACTGTATGCTTTACTCCTTAGGGGGGACGATTCAGACCATGATCATCCCTAGGAATTTATGAGGGGACTGAAGGAGGCAGCAGTTCCCTTTCTGATCCCTGCAGGGAAAGCAGCAGCTGCCCTTGGATCAGCTACTCTTTATCCACTGTTGGTCTCAGTGGCAGCTCCTTTTCTTGCCAATAATGATAAATGAGAGACTCTTTAATGAGGAGTAGAGACTTCAAGCTGCATACACACAGAAGCATATCTGGTTGGCATCTCTGATTATGATTCAATGCCCACAAACCCTTTCCCCCTCCTGACTCTGATGGGAGGTAGAGAAGAAACCTGAAGGAAGAGAACCAATTATTGGAAAGCAAAAAAACACTCTAACAGAAAATCTCCTATTACTTGTTTTTAAAGTTCTCATGATGCCAGTCTCTCAGGACTGTCACTCATTTTTTTTCCCCCATATCAAAAGATTATTCCCCATGGTCATTGGGTAAACATCTAATGTCATTACCATGTCCCATTGCTTTCTTAACAGTGCTTCCCAACAGATGAGAATGATGAGGTACAGGAGAGAAAGGAATAAAGGAAGTCAGAGTCACTCTGGTAGAGTCTTCTAGTGGTAGTGGTGATGAAGACCCCCTTCATGGGGGAGGTCCCATGCATCCCTCCAACCCTTTCCCTTCATCACCACCACTTTATCTTAACCACAAATTGACCTGGGTTCAAAACAATGGGGAGTTTCAAGAAAATGGCAGTTTTCTCATTTTCCATCCTGCTTATTTTAATCTGTTTTTTAAAAAAAGAAAACAACTTGAGATATTTAAGACAGCAATTAAGAGGCTACATGTTATCAGTAATTAATGGCAAGGTAAGAGGCAAAGGGATTGGAATCAGACTGACTTGAATTTACATTCCAACTCACACTATAATGTAACTTAACTTCCCTAAGGCCCACCACAGATTTCCCAACCCAGGGATCTGGCAAAAGGACTAAGAACCCCCAGGGAATTTGACTTTGGAGGCCAGTGGGATTTGATCACAGAACTTCCACAGGACTGGGGAAACAGACTCTTGGAGGACACAAATAAAACCTTGTATGCACCAGGACCCAGGAGAAAGGAGCAGCAACTCCACAAAAGACTGAGCCAGACTTGCCTGTGAGTGTCCAGGAGTCTTCAGCAGAGGCAGTTTTGATAGTCAGGCGCACTAGATACAACATTTCTGGGAGATGCAGCATGCTGGAATAAGTCTTTTTGAAGAAGGTAGCCATTATTGCCATTACCCCTACCATAGAACTACAGGGAGGGAACACAGTCCCACCCATTGACAGAAAATTGAATTAAAGATTTACTGAGCATGGCCCTGCCCACCAGAGCAAGACCCAGTTTATTCCACAGCAGCTCCTTCCATTCAGGAAGCTTCCACAAGCCTCTTATCCTCATTCATCAGAGAGCAGACAGAATGAAAACCACAGTCACAGAAAACTAACCAAACTGATCACATGAACCACAGCCTTGTCTAACTCAATGAAACTATGAGCCATGTCATGTAGGGCCACCCAAGACAGACACGTCATGGTGGAAAGTTCTGACAAAACGTGGTCCACTGGAGAAAGGATGGCAAACAACTTCAGTATTCTTGCCTTGAGGACCCCATGAATAGTATGAAAAGACAAAAAAGATACTACACTGAAAGATGAACTCCCCAGGTTGGTAGGTGTCCAATATGCTACTGGAAAAGAGTGGAGAAATAGCTCCAGAAGGAATGAAGAGGCTGAACTGAAGTGGAAACAATGTCCAAGTGTGGATATGTCTGGTGGTGAAAGTAAAGTCTGCTGCTGTGAAGAACAATATTGCACAGAAACCTGGAATGTTAGGTCCATGAATCAAGGTAAATCGGAAGTGGTCAAACAGGAGATGGCAAGAGTGAACAACAACATTTTAGGAATCAGTGAACTAAAATGGACTGGAATAGGTGAATTTAATGCAGATGACCATTGTATCTACTACCGTGGGAAAGAATACCTAGAAGAAATGGAGGTGCCTTCATAGTCAACAAAAGAGTATGAAATGCAGTACCTGGGTGCAATCTCAAAAATGATGGAATGATCTCTGTTCATTTCCAAGGCTAACCATTCAGTATCACAGTAATCCAAGTCTATGCCCCAACCAAAAATGCCAAAGAAGCTGAAGTTGAATGGTTTCATGAAGATCTACATGAACTTCTAGAACTAACATCAAAAAGAGATATCTTCTTTATCATAGAGGACTTGAATGCAAAAGTAGGAATTCAAGAGATACCAAATGAAGCAGGGCAAAGGCTAACAGAGATCTGCCAAGAGAATGCACTGGTCACAAACACCCTCTTCCAACAACACAAGAGACAACTCTACACATGGACATCACCATTACAGCTTATGGTGAACAATGTTGGATTTGTGATCTCCAAAGAAGGAGCTAGGCTTGATCACTCAGAGCTTTTGTGTGGCAGAAGTTTTATTAGGTGAAAAAGGACAGAGAAAGCTTCTGACACAGACATCAGAAGGGGCACAGAGAGTGCCTCCTTCACTACTCTTGTCAAGGCCTTATATACTTTTCTGTTCTGTTCAGTCGCTCAGTCGTGTCCGACTCTTTGCGACCCCGTGGACTGTAGCTTACCAGGCTTCTCCATCCATGGGATTCTCCAGGCAAGAATACTGGAGTGGGTTACCATTTCCTTCTCCAGGGGATCTTCCCGACCCAGGGATCGAACCTGGGTCTCCTGCATTGGAGGCAGACACGTTAACCTCTGAGCCACCACTTTTACCATCCCAAAATGTACATCTTAAATTAACAAGATTAAAACTAACAATAGAAAGGTCTTACCAGACCCACTCCCACAACAAACTTCTTAAGATAACAAGATTAGTCAGAAGGCTCTTGTTAAGAAGGAGAAATAAGTCCTCCAGCAAGATACAATGTTGTTATATAATCATTAGCACAGAGCTTAAGGAAAAACATACCCTTGAGCAAGATGGTTGGTTTTGTTGTACAATCATTAGCTCTGGGCATAAAGAAAATTAAGCCTTATGTGACTAGGATGAAGGAATGTAGAAAAAAAAATTGTCCTTTTCTCCTTGACAGTCCAGGCTCCCTGTCTCCTCCTTGGGGACTCTGGATCGCTTTCTCCTCCTTGAAGGACCCAAACTCCTTATCAACCTATTTAAGAATTAACTCTATCAATCAGATGGCCAATATCAAAATCTGATTATATTCTTTGCAGCCAGGATGGCGAAGCTATATACAGTCTGCAAAAACAACTGGGAGCTGACCGTGCCTCAGATCATGAATTTCTTATTGCCAAATTCGGACTTAAATTGAAGAAAGTAGGGAAAACAACTAGACCACTCAGGTATGACCTAAATCAAATCCTTTATGATTATATAGTGGAAGTGACAAATAGATTCAAGGGATTAGATCTGATAGAGTGCCTAAAGAACTATGAATGGAAAATCATAACACTATATAGAAGGTGGTGATCAAAATCATCCCCAAGAAAAAGAAATGCAAAAAGGCAAAATAGCTGTCTGAGGATGACTTACAAATAGCTGAAAAAAGAAGAGAAGTGAAAAGCAAACGAGAAAAGCAAAGATATACCCATCTGAGTACAGAGTTCCAAAGAATAGCAAGCAGAGATAAGAAAACCTTCTTCAGTGATCAATGCAAAGAAATAGAGGAAAACAATAGAATGGGAAAACTAGAGATCTCTTCAAGAAAATTAGAGACACCAAGGGAACATTTCATGCAAAGATGGGCACAATAAAGGACAAAAAAGGTATGGATCTAACAGAAGCAGAAGATATTAAGAGGTGGCAAGAATACACAGAAGAAATGTACAAAAGAGATTTTAATGACCCAGATAGCCACGATGGTGTGATCATTCACCTAGAGCCAGATAGCCTGGAATGCGAAGTCAAGTGGGCCTTAGGAAGCATCACTATGAACAAAGTTAGTGGAGGTGATGGAATTGCACTTGAGCTATTTCAAATTCTAAAAGATGATGTTGTGAAAGTGCTGCACTCATTATACCACCAATTTTGAAAACTCAACAATGGCCACAGGACTGGAAAAGATCAGGTTTCATCCCAATCCCAAAGAGAGGTAATGCAAATAATGTTCAAACTTCCATAGAATAGCACTCATTTCACACTCTAACAAAGTAATGCTCAAAATTCTCCAAGCTAGGCTTCAATAGTACATGAACTAAGAACTTCAGATGTTCCAGATTTAGAAAAGGCAGAGGCACCAGAGATTAAATTGCCAACATCTGTTGGATCACTGAAAAATCAAGAGAATTACAGAAAAACATCTACTTCTGCTTCATTGACTATGCTAAAGCCTTTGACTGTGTGGATCACAACAAATTGGAAAATTTCTCAAGAGATGGGAATACCAGATCACCTTACCTGTCTCCTGAAAAACCTGTATGCAGTCAAGAAGCAACAGTTAGAAATAGACATAGAACAACAGACTGGTTCAAAATTAGGAAAGGAGTATGTCAAGGCTGTATATTGTCTTCCTGCTTATTTAACTTATATGCAGAGTACATTATGTGAAATGCAGGGCTGGATGAAGCACAAGCTACAATCAAGATGGCCAGGAGATACATCAATAACCACAGATATGCAGATGACACCATCCTTATGGCAGAAAGCAAAGAGGAACTAAAGAGGCTCTTGGTGAAGGTGAGAGAGCAGAGTGAGAAAGCAGACTTGAAAGTCAACATTCAAAAACCTAAGATCATGGACTGTGAAGAAAGCTGATCGCTGAAGAGCTGATGCTTTTGAACTGTGGTGCTGGAGAAGACTCTTGAGAGTCCCTTGGACTGCAAGGAGATCCAACCAGTCCATTCTAACGGAGATCAATCCTGGGTGTTCATTGGAAGGACTGATGCTAAAGCTGAAACTCCAATACTTTGGCCACCTCATGAGACAAGTTGACTCACTGGAAAAGACTCTGATGCTGGGAGCAATTGCGGGCAGGAGGAGAAGGGGACGACAGAGAATGAGATGGCTGGATGGCATCACCGACTCGATGGGCATGAGTTTGAGTGAACGCCGGGAATTGGTGATGGACAGGGAGGCCTGGCGTGCTGTGATTCACGGGGTCGCAAAGAGTTGGACATGACTGAGCGACTGAACTGAACTGAAGATCATGGCATCTGGTCCCATAATTCCATGGCAAATAGATACAGACCATTCACTTATGAATGTGTAAAACTCAAGAAAGTCCACATCACTCCTACAACATGTCGAAAGTGCCTCAGAAATTCACACAATACCAACTTTCTCACGGTTCTGGTTAAATTACATATACCAATGTATAACAAATGGCAAAATCTGTAACTCTGTTCAAAGTTTTAAAAGATTACTTAAGAATAGTTTCTTGTATTTCTATGCCACCTTTATAGTTCTGGTTTCTCATTTCTTAATTAGTAAATTCAGCGTGCAGGTTCTATCCCAGGCTAATTTATACACTTCCGGAAGGAACGACCTCTTAAATCCACAGAGTGTTGAGGTGGGGAGCCCCCAACCACGTCAGATTCGTTTCACATATGATAATATACACTTCTCAATCCATTCTCCCAAATTATCCCACCCTTGCCCTCTCCCAGAGTCCAAAAGACTGCTCCACACATACAAGTCTCTGCTGGAAGCCATGATAATTAAAGATGCTTGCTCCTTGGAAGAAAACCTATGACCAACCTGCTGCTGCTAAGTCACTTCAGTTGTGTCCGACTCTGTGCAACCCCATAGATGGCAGCCCACCAGGCTCCCCCATCCCTGGGATTGTCCAGGCAAGAACACTGGAGTGGGTTGCCATTTCCTTCTCCAATGCATGAAAGTGAAAAGTGAAAGACAGCATATTAAAAAGCAGAGACGTTACTTTGCCACAAGGTCTGTATAGTCAAAGCTATGGTTTTTCCAGCAATCATGTATGGATGTGAGAGCTGAACCATAAGGAAGGCTGAGCACCGAAGAATTGATGCTTTTGAACTGTGGTGTTAGAGAAGACTCTTGAGAGTCCCTTGGACTTCAAGGAGATCAAACCAGTCAGTCCTAAAGGAAATGGGTCCTGAATATTCATTGGAAGGACTGATCCTGAAGCTCCAATACTTTGGCCACCTGATGTGAAGTGCTGACTCATTAGAAAAGACCCTGACGCTGGGAAAGATAGAAAGCAGGAGGAGAAAGGGATGACAGAGGACAAGATGGTGGGATGGCATCACCGACTCAATAGACATGAGTCTGAGCAAGCTCTGGGAGATGGTGAAGGCCAGGGAAACCTGGCTTGCTGCAGTCCATGGGGTCACAAAGAGTTGGAAAAGAGTGACTGGACAACAACCTTCCTAAAGCTCAGTTTCTTATTTCGTGAAATGAGAAAACAGAAACATAGTACCAGGTATACAAAGTAAGCCCTGAATATATGTTAGTCAAGTGAAACAAAATCATAAAAGCCTGACGACCTTTCTTTTGTTAGGGAAAAGAAGGCATTAGAATAGGATGGAAATGTGAGAAATGTGATTTGTCTCTGGCTAACTCCTCAGTGTTCCTTTTCTCTGGCCTAGTCACCCTTGTTATATTTAGTTATAATGGCCAACACACTGTCACTAAGGTGTGGGAGAACAGCTAGTGAGGGCTAAGATAAAGCCCTTTTGGGGGCAGAGGTGTGCCTGTATCATGACACTGGGCATGTATAAAATCCTCACAGAGATACATGAATGAGCTAGTAGTAAAAGGTTGCTCTGTAGTCACAAAACATAGTTTAAAATACCAAAATTAGTGTTTAAACTCTTTAAATATTAAGATACAATGGAAGGTAACGAGATCTATGAGGTAAGATTATGATTAAATGAAATAAAATTCAATTTTTTCCAAAGACTATATTTCTTCAGTGTTTAGATTCATAAAAAAGGAAAGCTGAGATGAGTTCTGAGTTAGAAAAGATAGAAGGAGATCAAAAGCTATCGCAGTAATTACTGCACACCGTAATAAAAAAGAAAAGAGTAGCCTGGTGCCAGAATGAACTCAAATTTACACAAACCTCCATGACTACATATGTACTAAAAATAATATAGACTTGTCTATTTTTTTTTTTTAATGTGTGAAAGAGCTTATTGGGAAAGAAAATGTCAGATTTCAGAATTGTGTTATCGTCTATTAGAAATTATTCCTTTCCAAGCCAGGACCAAGTTTCCATAGACCAATAAGCTGCTCTCAAGAATGAAGCTAATTTACATTTAAAATCGGAGTACAGTCTACCCTTTAAAAGCACAATGGTAAACACACCAATTTGACAATTACATTAATATGAGTATTTGCATAATCTGTCTCCCACACCTGTTCTTAATTTGAAGCAGCTGCAGGACAAATCACATCTTACTAATCTCAATGGTTATATGCAAGTCCCAAACAATAATGCATGCATATTATTTTTTGAAGATATTTTATTTTTGTGTTCCCTGACTTTAAAAAATGTTACAAATTTTGTGGAAGCCATAATATTTATTTGGTCATTATTATTTAGTGGAATAAGCAAATAATGTTATCCTTTACATTTTTGGCTTCCTCTGTTGCTACCTTATGATAGTACTGATTCTTTCTGTGGAGTTAATTTTCTTAAATACTATGTATTCACATGGATATATATTACTTATACATACAAATAATATGTATTAAATAATATGTATTCAAATGGAAAAGGATTAAAAAGAACAATAAAAATATAACAAGAAAACTTCAATAAGGAATATAATCCTTATAAATAACCAAAAGCAAATGCTTTAAAGGAAAATGACACAAAATCTGCAGATCATCTGGAGATGTTAGTTGTTGTTTAGTAGCTAAGTTGTGTCCAACTCTTTTGTGACATGGACTACAGCCCAGCAAGCTTGTCTGTCCATGGGATTTCCCAGGCAAGAATATTGGAGTGTGTTTCCATTTCCTTCATCAGGGGATCTTCCCCACCCAGGGACTGAACCCGTGAGTCTTACGTCTCATGCACTGGCAGGCAGATTCTTTACCACTGAGTCATCAGGGAAGCTGGGAGATGTGTTTGTAGCTCAGGTAATTGTGGCATCTCTTGAAACATCTTTTCAAAACTGGATTCCATTTATGTTTTAACAATAAGATATCAGAGTTTAACAAACAGATTTTCACCCTCTAAAAATTCCATTTTGAGTTTGTGGGTATTCACACACTCAATGCCATCAGAAAGGAAGTCAGTTTATTACAATATATATTCTTCAACTTTATGTATTTAAATCATGTAGTAGATCCCAACTGGTATAAGACACTCATGTAATCTGTCAATAAACTGTTTCTCTTTAATCTTCTTTTACAAGTGGGAAATGAAGTTAGAGCTTTCTCAAAATGTTATTTATTTCCTCAAAAATGAATGAGAGCAAGCACAGTAATGAGTGGGAGCAATCAACAAAACTAATCTGTGTACTTATATGCTGTTGATCTGTGAAGAGGTGAACACTGAATTCTTAGTTCACTATTTCATTCTGAATTTTACAAGCAATTCCATACTACCAGAAAGAAAAAATACTAAATAAATTAGTTGTAGCTTACACTTCTATTACATTTTCATGCACATTATTTAGGAACTCTTACCATATAAGTGAAAATAGAGTCAGGAGAGTTAGGTGATTTGCCCAAATTCTCACAACCTAACAGTGTTATGGTTCAGGTATCCTGACTCCAGCTTTATATTCCTCCCCATAACTCATGGAGATTGATCTGAATGAAAAATAGTGATTATGATAAACAAATAGTAGCCAATATTTCTACGAATGAAATAGTTTAAAGTTCTGTTTTTTTATTTTTTTTCATTTTACAGTATCTTAAATATTTCAACTCATGGCTTCAAATGTACTAGAAAACACTTCTTCAAAAGTGACTATAATAACAACTATTTTCTGTTTAGATAAATAGATTGAAAATTCTTACCAAGAACCAAGGCTTGGGAGTATATAAATAATTTTACTGCTACATAATTTAGGCAATAAAGTCGTTATAGTGATTGTGAGAGAAGCAAGCTTCACAGTTGTGACCTCTACATAATTATATTTCTAAATATTCCTTATTTTATTCTTCTTCATTAGAAACCTTACATGTCCAATTGAGAACATAGCAAGTACTCTGAACAGATAAGCTGGCATGTCATGGGGCATGGAGAATATAATGGGATGAAAACTATATTTGTAAGTGATGAATATGTACATTGCATAATATTCTAACAACAAATTTCACTTTTTCTCCGAGTTATCAGAATACTTTAACCTCAATAAATGAGTCATACATTTCCAAATTTTAAAATAATCTTGTTTTGTTTTTGCTATGAAGGCAAAAGTTTATATTACAAGCTTTGTCAAATATAATAAAGAAGGTTAATTTTTTGTAAATATAAGCTGCCATAAAGGTATATACTTTTTCTAAAAAGAAAGCACTTGGATAACAAATTTTTAGAGCTAGAGGCTGAGTTAAATCTCCTCGGTAGACAGAAAAGTAACATGAGGCTACTCTGAACTGCCCTTGCCAAGTTCATACCGTTAGTGAGTGCTGGAGTCAGTCCTGGAATCTAGGGCCTCTCCCACAAACCACAAAGTCTGGCCTCAGAGCTTTACAACAAAGCATAAACCGAACAACAACAGGGCATTTACAGACATATGCATGCTTTTCTATGGTCCTAAACTAGGCTATAATTCAATGACTGGGTACAAATGATTCTTATGATAAAAAATAAACTATAAAATATAAAGCGCTAATTCCTCAGTCGTATCCGACTGTTTGTAACCCCATAGACTGTAGCCCGCCAGCCTCTGTCCATGGAATTCTCCAGGCAAGAATACTGGAGTGGGTTGCCATTTCCTCCTCCAGTGAATCTTCCCGACCCAGGGACCAAACCCAGGTCTTCTGCAAGGCAGGCAAATTCTTTACCATTTGAGCCACCAGAGAAGCCCCACAAAATATAAAACTGCACTCATTTCTATATTGGTAAGATGATGCCCCACGGATGCACACATAAGTGCAGGTAAACACATAGATACATGTTAATAAGATCATTGGGAGGTTGGAATTCAAGTGAGTTTGAGTTCTTCATATTTTTATGTGTAGTCTGAATTATTTTTGTAAGCATATATTGCTTTAATAATCATTTAAAATAAGGTTACTTGCAAACAGGACTTAGAATCGTGATCATAAATGTTTTTCACAGAACATGAACAAAAAAGCGAAAGTGTTAATCACTCAGTCATGTCTGACTCTTTGTGATGCCACGGACTGTACCCCGCCAGGTTTCCCATCCATAGAATTCTCTAGGCAAGAATACTGGAGTGTGTTGTCATTCCCTTCTCCAGGGGATCTTCCCAACCCAAGGACTGAACTCAGTCTCCTGCCTGCTGCAGGCAGATTCATTACCATCTGAGCCACCATGTTTACTCTTTCAAACCTTTTGACATCAGGGTTCAGCACGTAAGTACTCTGATTAGTTAAAAAAAAATTATATTCTTGCCTTAGTCTCAGTAATAAAGAAAAATAAATGACTACTACCCTTGGCATGAATGTGAAGATACTACTAAAATATTTTTTTTCTCCTTTCTTCTTTTCAGTCTGAGTAAACTCACTTTGTGATCAGCTCTCCCTTTCTCCCTTTAACCATCTCCATCATGTTACTTGTTTTCACACTTCAATATCCCTTAGACTTTGGAACTTGGTCCTAAACAAGTTTTAAGGAACCAGAAACAAAGCTTTAGGAGGAACAAACATGAAGAAAACCTTACTCTGCTCAGTTTATAAGTGATGGCTGATTCACTAAACATTTGGGGGGTGGGGGAAGCAATTTATCCCATAAAAAGCCATAACTGTCAAGGAGGTTTTTTATTTTTAACCTTAACCCACTGAGTTTTGTTTAAAATGGTTGAGAACAATGGTTATTATCTTGAATTTTTATCTAGCCAGATTGCCAGCTCCCTGAGGATAGGAACATCTTTGAATCCCCTATGGTACCTGGTGTCTGCTTAGCAAAGTGTCTAATACACTGAGGGCATTTAGTCATGTTTCTTTGATGGATTGATTGACTGAGGACATAAATTCTAATACATGGAAATACTGTAAACGAGTTTTTAAATCTTACTGCTGTTTTTAGCTTGTTTTTCCACTGGAGCATGATAATATTTGTTTCACATGAAATTGAATAAAGTAGGCTTTTCAATTTATTTCTACATTACTCTTGAACTCTCTTTTTTAGTAAATAAATAACTCCTTGAATAGAATAGCAAGCATAAAGGTGGGAGAAGGGGAATAAAGTATATTAACTAACCTCTGCTCTAGTCCAGCAGTGTTGCAAATTCTTGAAAGGAATGCCAAATACCAAATACCATAACTGCATCAATTGCCTAAGTACTCATTTCCGAGTGCTTCTTCTTTTTTTTTAAACAAATTTAACATTTTATTTTTTTGGCTGCACCACGCAGCATGTGGCATCTTAGTTCCCTGGCCAGTGATTGGAACCTGTGCCCCCTGCAATGGAAGCACAGAGTCTTAACCACTGGATGGCCAGGGAAGCCCCTCTGATGTGGTTCCTAAGAACTAGTTTTCACTATCCTAGAACAGGTCTTTCTTTCAAAGAATTTGTATTTCCTATGACACTGTTAATCAATGCTATTTTGACCTTTTGGTGATGACAGGTTACATCTTAGCACTGAATAACCCACTTAATAGTCCTTCATCAGAAACTTGACATCTCGACATCTCATGCACAAGGCTAGTTCTAGTTCCTAAAAGACTCAGGAATCACCAGCCAGAAAGTACTTGTGTGTTGGTTTGTTTTTTACTCTATGTATATGCATTCCTGTATTTCATAGATTGATTTCAATGTTCTAGGGGTCAATGAAAGGGGTGCAATATGGGGCCTGAAAGCCAGAGAATGAGAGCAAGGGAGGGAGAAAGGAAAGAAGAGACAAGCAGAGATGGAGAGAGCAGGAAGGGAGAGATTTAGAGAGGAAGAGAAATGAATACTTTCTTCAGAGGGTAAATGAGCTTTTCAGTACAATTTATTTCCTACTCCTGCCTGCTAAGTCACTTTAGTCATGTCTCACTCTTTGTGATCATATAGGCCGTAGTCCACTACGTTCCTCTGTCCATGGGATTCTCCAGGCAAGAATACTGGAGGGGGTTGCCATGCCATCCTCCAGGGGATTCTCCCATCCCAGAGATCCAACCTGAGTCTGTTATATCTCCTGCATTAGCAGGTGGGTTCTTTACCACTAGCACCAGCCCTCTACGATCCTCCGTCCACGGGATTATTAAAGCAAGAATAGTGGAGTGGGTTGCCATTTCCTTATCCAGGGGACCTTCCCAATTTATGGATCAAACCCATGGCTCTTGTGTCTCCTGCATTGCAAGCAGATTCTTTACCCACTGAGCGATCATGGAGGCCCATTTCCTATTCCTACCTTACACCTAGTCCTGTACTGACAATGCGTTACAGTCTGACCTTCCTTGTCTAATGATATGCAAAATGTCTACTGCAAATGAATATTATAAATAAAATTAAAAGAAACCATATACATGTAAAACTGATAAAAATAGCTGGATATCTTTAAACATTCACAGTTTTACTACAAAGAATGAAAATACTAGAATTATTTGGCTTACTTTTTTGCTTCCTAAATTTATGATGTATTTCTTTAAAGAAAGTTCATTACATTATTAATAATAATTTTTCTTTTGTTTGAAAGATAAAATCCAATCTCACTGATTGCATAAATCACACATTTTAAGAAGAAGATGGATTCACTTCATTTTCATTTCATTCTGGATAATTACCAGAAAGCATGCAGGACCTATTAGAGAAGAGGAGATTATAAAAAATCATTATGCATTTACAGTATCTCAAATCTAAATCAATGATTAATTCTTATTCTCATGGAGCCCTGGATGAAGTGATGACAAACACTCACAAGAATAATCTTGGTTTTGTTGGGAAGAATTACACACAGCACTGGGACCTCCCATTTTTACTCCCAAGAGCAGTCAGTCTTCCATCAGATAGGCAGCCTTCACAGAACGAGGAATGTCTGCCCATTCTGTCCTCCTGCCTGTCCTGAGGCTGAGAATTCCTGAAGAAATGAACCATTTATTTCAAATATAAAGGGAGGTGGTGAAAAAAATGATCTGCTTACAAGTCACATCTGACATTCTGCCCTGACTCCTTGGGAAAGTTACTGAACCTTTCTGTCTCTCTGATATCTCACAGGTAAAATATGGACAGCTCTGATCAATTCTGAGGTTTATCTGGAAATAAAATGACCAATCATGGGCAAGGTACCTGGCACCTAGAACACAGCAGGAACTTATGAGTGTCTATAGGGTTGGAGGTGAGGGAGAGCAAGAAGGGTTCATTGGAACTTCTTCCAGATGCCCCACCAACTACCTATTTTTCTAGTGTAGCTGCTTACAGTACAGATCACTGCAAAAAAGAAAAAGTGTGGAATATGTCTCAATTTCTCTAACAGTTGAGTTCAGTTTAGTTACACAGCTGTGTCTGACTCTTTGCAACCTGTGGACTACAGCACGCCAGGCTTCCCTGTCCACCAACAACTCCCAGAGCTTGCTCAAACTCATGTCCATTGAGTCAGTGATGCCATCCAGCCATCTCATCCTCTGTCGTCCCCTTCTCCTTCCTTCAATCTTTCCCAGTATCAGACCCTTTTCCAACAAGTAAATTCTTTGCATCAGGTGGCCAAAGAATTGGAGTTTCAGCTTCAGCATCAGTCCTTCCAGTGTTTATTCAGGACTAATTTCCTTTAGGATGGACTGGTTTGTTCTCCTTCCTTGCAGTCCAAGGGACTCTCAAGAGTCTCAATTCTTCTGTACTCAGCTTTCTTTATAGTCCAACTCTCACATCCACACATGACTACTGGAAAAACCACAGCTTTGAACAGATGGACATTTGTCAGCAAAAGGATGTCTCTGCTTTTTAATAGACTGTCTAGGTTGGTCATAGCTTTTCTTCCAAGGAGAGGAGCAAGCATCTTTTAATTTCATGGCTGCACTCACCAGCTGCAGTGATTTTGGAGCCCAAGAAAATAAAGTCAGCCACTGTTTCCACTGTTTCCCCATCTATTTGTCATGAAGTAATGGGACCAGATGCCATGATCTTAGTTTTCTGAATGTTGAGTTTTAAGTCAACTTTTTCACTCTCCTCTTTCACTTTCATCAAGAAGCTCTTTAGTTCTTCACTTTCTGCCATAAGGGTAGTGTCATCTGCCTATCTGAGGTTATTGATATTTCTCCCAGAAATCTTGATTCTAGCTTGTGCTTCATCCAGCCTAGCATTTCACATGATATATTCGGCATATAAGCTAAATAAGCATGGTGACAATTTACAGCCTTGACATACTCCTTTCCCAATTTGGAACCAGTCTGGTGTTGCATGTTCGGTTCTAACTGTTGCTTCTTGACCTGCATACAGATTTCTCAGGAGGCAGAAAAGGTGGTCTGGTATTCCTCTCTCTTGACCAATTTTTCATAGTTTGTTGTATTCCACACAGTCAAAGGCTTTAGCATAATCAATGAAGCAGAAGTACTTGTTTTTCTAATACTCTCCTGCTTTTTCAATGACTCAACAGATGTTGTTGATCTCTGGCTCCTCTGCCTTTTCTAAATCCAGCTTGAACACAGTTCATGTACTGTTGAAGCCTGACTTGGAGAATTTTGAGCATTACTTTGCTAGTGTGAGATGAGTGCAATTGTGTGGTAGTTTGAACATTCTTTGCCATTGCCTTTCTTGGGATTGGAATGAAAACTGACCTTTTCCAGTTTACGGCCACTGCAGAATTTTCCAGATTTGCTGGCATCATCTTTTAGGATATGAAATAGCTCAATTGGAATTCCATAACCTCCACTAGCTTTGATTGTTGTGATGCTTCCTAAGGCCCACCTGACTCAGTATTCCAGGATGTCTGGCTCTAGGTGAGTGATCACACCATGGTGGTTATCTGGGTCATGAAGGAAAGTGAGAACTTTCCAGAAATATAATAACCAAATATAAACATCTTTTTCTGACTTTAACTTGAGTAACTGTTACCTTCTATAACTATCTTTTTCATAGTCCTTCAAAAACACGTGCTTCTGTACTTTCAAAATATATTTTCCAGTGTCCCACTGCCTACATATGTTCAGTTGGGCTGACTCACCAGCATTGCCTAGCTTCAGTAGCAATTTCCTGGAGGAAAAGAGTCACTTCTGCTTAGCATACTATGCAGGCTTTCCAGGTGGCACTAATGGTAAAGAACCCACTTGCCAACACAGGAGACATAAGAGAGGCGGGTTCGATCCCTTTGGGTCAGGAAGATGCCCTTGGGGTAGGCATGGTGCCCCACTCCAGTATTCTTGCCTGGAGAATCCCATGGACAGAGAAGTGCTCAAAACGTATGGAGTCTTTAATAACAGTTATAATTAAAAATATAAAAATGCAATAAAGTCCTAGAGCCTACCGACCTTTAGTCACATTAATACACAGATTTGTGTCTGTCTAAAGAGGAGATCAATCCTTGGTGTTCACTGGAGGGACTGATGCTAAAGCTGAAACTGCAATACTTTGGCCACCTCATGCGACGAGTTGACTCACTGGAAAAGATTGATGCTGGGAAAGGTTGGGGGTGGGAGGAGAAGGGGACGACAGAGAATGAGATGGCTGAATGGCATCACCGACTCTATGGACATGAGTTTGATTGAACTCCGGGAGTTGGTGATGGACAGGGAAGACTGGCGTGCTGTGATTCATGGGGTTGCAGAGAGTCGGACACTACTGAGCGACTGAACTGAACTGAACTTAACTGAAAATTTCCTAGAAGAAACAAATAACAAAAAATAAAAAGAAATTTCTTGTCACTAAAGTATGTCACGTCATAAATTCTCTTTTCTCTTTCTATGAAGCAGAGAAGCTACCTCACTGCAATCCACTGAAAGTCAGCTCTTAACACAAGACTTTGCTTTTTAGCTTAAAAAAGAAAAATCTCTTTTCACAGATTTCTTAGGTCCCATGAGTTGTTAATAGCAGCTATGTTAAATTGTCATTGGCAGACACTGTAAAGATTCCTATCTCAAAATTCATCCTTCTCTTTTTCTCTACTAAAAGAACCCAAACTTTCTTCAATTTGACCCAAAGGCCTGGCTGAATATAATCAGCTTCACAGACTCAGATGAAACAACGGGTATTCATGTGATACTATTCAGGCCAATGAAATATAAAGAGAAGCCATTCTGTGGGCAAACTTGTTATTAAAACGTGTTATTCAGCTGACTTGCACTTCTTGGTATTTTGCCTTCCCCTTCTTTCTACCTGGAACATGAACATGATACCTGGAGAAAGAGCAACCCAATTGTGACCATGAAGACTAAGGCTACCCAGGGGCAGAATACAATGCTGAAAGAAACATTGGTCTTTTGTGTCATCCTTGAGCAGCAGCTGCTGCTACTGCTGCTGCTGCTAAGTCACTTCAGTCGTGTACGACTCTGTGTGACCCCATAGACGGAAACCCACCATCTTCCCCAATCCCTGGGATTCTCCAGGCAAGAACATTGGAGTGGGTTGCCATTTCCTTCTCCAATGTGTGAAAGTGAAAAGTGAAAGTGAAGTTGCTCAGTCGTGTCTGACCCTTAGCGACCCCCTGGACTGCAGCCTACCAGGCTGCTCCATCCATGGGATTTTCTAGGCAAGAGTACTGGAGTGGCTTCCCATTGCCTTCTCCTCCTTGAGCAGCAGTACCAGCCAAATCTGAACTTCCTGTCTAAGGAGTTCATGTTTCAAGTGAAAAATAAATCTATATGTCTGAATAGACCAGCTGATATAAACGCCACAGTAAATTTAGATAGTGTTTTAGCAGAAACATCCAAAATTCCCAGGACTAAAGCACTAGATATAATTATCTCATAAAAATTATATACCAATAATTCATATAGCAAGGATAGTACCAGGATAATGTTTGAGAAATTCTCATATCTCATTTGTATTCTGTACATTTCCAATATCATTTATTAAGCAGAATTCTTCCAGTTTACTAGTAAAAGCATCATTGATATTTAGTGGGGTTAGAAGCACGACTAGTACAGAAAAAGGAAGCAGACTAAATAAGGGGTAAAGTGCTTATTGTAAGCAATACATTCACATGTATATAAAATTCACAAACCAGAAAACAGAATCAGAAAATGGAAAATATTTAAGTAAAAATAGAAGGAAAGAGTTCATTGTTATTGTTAAATAGGTATACTGTATGTTATCTACCTAGGAAAAGGCATCAGTTGAAGTATTGCTCATAAACAGATTGCCTAACTAGAGCAAAGACAAGATATATTAGTAATGTAAGAGCAGAGTGGGTGATGCAGCCTGAATCAGGTCTTCTGATATCCACGTCTGCTTAAAAGTTTCTTTCTACAAAATAGAGAAGCCGATAAACATCATACCTTCATACTTGTTTCATCAGGTTGAAAGTAGTACCTTGAACTTATTCTGACAAAGAGGGAGTAATTCAATTTGCCTAATCTAATTAAATTCTGCCAAGATTTATTGAGCATCAATCATTTACCAAGCATTATATTAGAAATAAAATGTAATCTCTGACCTCTAAAAGGGTTTAGTGTCTGAGAAAACTAGAAAAGTAGTCAAATAACTGTAATAAAATACAGTATATTCTACCTTTGTAACTAGAACATGTAGAATAATAAATATATGATATGATACATAGGTGAGGGATCACTTCTCTTTGAAGAGTCAGAGAAGACTCTAGGGAGTAGGGTCTTGAGGTTTGTGTAAAAATCTGGCAACCAAATAAGAGGGGGTGGGGCTGACTTCCAAACAGATAGAGAAACAGGAACAAATGCAAAGAAATGTTACAGTTCTTTATAGTTCACAGTGCCCTGCAGAGTGCCTGGTATACAAGAAGCAAACTACAAACATTTGTGAATGGATGAATAAAAGAATAAACAGCATGTTCAATAAGCAATGAGGACTAAACCATGGTTTTAAAGTAACAGATATATGATGATTTATAGCCTTTTGTGCCACACTGATAAGGTTGAAAAACAGAGCAATTTTTGTATTAGGGCAGAGGAATATGGCCCAATCAAATCAGAAGGGTTTATAGCTGGAGACTATTAGGAAAAGTTGACAAAAACATTGGACAACTGTGGGGAGAGAGAAATAATTCCGGTTTGAGATAAGTTGATTTGGGATGCCCTAATAGGCAATTGAAAAAATCACATTTGGAGCCTAGGAGAAAGGAGGAACTTCACAGGGTTATCAGTTAGCAATGATCTATGACTCCACGTGTGTTGTGTTCTGTCACGTCTGACTGTGACATTTTGGACTGTAGCTGGTTAGCTCCTCTGTCCATGGAATTTCCCAGGCAATAATAGTGGAGAGGATTGCCATGTCCTCCTCCAAGGGATCTTCCCAACACAGAGACCAAACCTCTGTCTTCTGTACTGCAGGTGGATTCTTTACTGCTGAGCCATAGGGTAAGCCCAATATGGACTCGACACATTCATGCAAAGTGTACTATGTATCAGATGCTGGAAATGTGAAGATGAATGAGATAGTCCTAACTTTCAAGGAACTTTTAGTATATATGATTCAGTGTGATTCATGCAGGAAAAGATGTATGTGTGTATATATATGACACAGAGACAAAATAGATAGGAATTATTAATTCTACATTGTGTGTGCATGGAAGGTGAGGGTTTCAAAGAAGCCTTCATAGAGTACCTGACAAGATGATTTAAAAGCTTCAGAGAAGTTTTCAGGGTGGAAAGACAGAAGGGCATACTGAAAAAAGAGAAGGGTAAGGTCACCTGTATGGCAACATGAAGCAATTTTGAGGAGCCCTAAGTCATTCATACATTGGAGAAGGAAATGGCAACCCACTCCAGTGTTCTTGCCTGAGAATCCCAGGGATGGGGGAGCCTGGTGGGCTGACGTCTATGGGGTCGCACAGAGTCGGACACGACTGAAGTGACTTAGCAGCAGCAGCAGCAAGTAGTTTTGACACTGCTGCTCATATAACTTGTAGAAAGTGGGTGGTGGACAGTGAGATCAATATGCAAGACCACTGCACTGGATAGCTATCTTCGAAGACAATGAACTTTACTTTTTTTTAAGTTTCTAATATCTAAAATGAGGCCAGCATAGGAGATATATGCTGAGGACTTTAGAAAGCAGATACTATTAAACAAAATCAAAGAAAAGATCTTAAGATTTTACATAAAATTTCTCACAATATTGTTGAAAACTGCCATGGAAAGAATGAACAGAAACAGGTATCTCAAAAAAACCTGCTCAAGGAACTTTTTAGTTAGCTTACATATGAAGATATATATATATATATACACACACACACACACAAATAAAACACAGGACTGAGATTAAAAGACTGTTGCATATGTAAGGAAACTGAGATATCACTAGTTCAACTATTGCTTCATTGGATAGGTTGGAAAACCAAGTCCCTGAGAGGAAAAACAACATAGGTCATTAATGAGAATTCAGATTAGCTACTTTTTATTACAGGGAACCACTTTTGTGTTGCAGAAGAGTTGCAGGGTCCCTGTTTACTACTCTGTAGACCAGCTGCGCTAGAATCTCCTGGGAGAGTTTAAAATATTTTGATTTTCTAAGATCCCACTCCCTCAAATTTTAACTCAATGTTCTTGGCTGAACCCAAGATTTTCCATTTTTAGATGATTTTCAAGTAATTTCTTAGATTAAAAAAATATCATTAGCCTAAGTGAACCCTAAGACTATCTAGGTGAGTGACTAAGGTTATTGATTAAGGGAAATAAAACTCCCCTGGAATAAAATAAAAACTTTAAATGATGCCCACATTTTTGAGGAGAACTCTAATCATATTTTCATCACAAATGAATATGTTTTAAATATCTATTATATGCTTGGCTCTATAGGAAGGAGGTGGAATAGAGAGATTGATTTTTTCCTTTGTGTTACTTTATTTATTTTCTACAAGGATATTTTATTGAAGAATTTACTCCAGTTTTCCTGAGACACCAGATTTTCCTCATGTCAGCACATCATAATATTCAATGTGTTCCTTGGTTTGTCACTTGAGAAGGTGCAGTAGCACTAGCAGTAAAAGATATCAAGGTGGCAGCTTTTACAGCAACATAAAGTGTTAACACTAGAAGTGTAAGAATTTATATACTGTGCAAAGGAATTGTCTGTCTATTTTGTGTTACCAAAATGCTTAACTACTAGGTCCTACAAGTTAAAACCTGTCTATGAAGATAAAACGATAAAAGCTCGCATAATCAAACAAATCCTTTCTTTTAAAGTAACCACCAAATACTTTTAGCCAAGCTGGGTGTGATTCAAGACCTTCAACTCTGAACTGAATCTAAATAGAGTCACCCTAATTTGAGGGATAAAACACTAAGTTCAGAATGCTTGGGCCAAACCAGTCAACAATCAATGGTAATTAAAATAAAGCTACTTACTGCTGAACTTCTATGAGGTCTCTTGATACCCAAGACATAGCCTTCCCCCATGCCTTTCAAAAGCATTCCAGACAACTTGTACTCTGAAGGAATACCTCAGGTTATCTACTGATGTCATTGGATATTTACAAGTAAGAAGGAGGAAAATATTAACATTAATATTGAGTGCCTCTCTCAATTCCTCAAATAAAATACCAGCAGGGAAAGTAGAGGGGACTTGTTGGCTCACCTTAGATTTTCCTAACTGATGCTAGATTGCAAGATCTTAAAATTCACAAATGTTGAGGATTGGTTATTTTCCAATTACCCCAAAGTTCCAAGACATTACACCTGCGCAATTTGTCAAGCCATAAAACTAAATCAAGCATGCTGGGGGCTGATCTAGTCTTTAGAGCACTGATTCCTCACACACATAAACTAACTCCCCTGCCTTAGGGATTCTTCCATTATAAATGCAGCTTTGTGGGTTTTCTACCTGTTGTCACTGATCTAGAAAAATCTGTGGTATGAAAAAAAATGTTTCCTTATAAAAAATTGACATTAATCAAAAAGTAAATTTTATTGAAAGTTGGAAAGTTAACTTTTGTTACACTCTGTACGTGATGATGGTAGCGTGACTCAGAATGACAGTTTTTGGAAGAAAGATTGAACAGACCTCCTGTATTTTTGAACTGGAAATTTCTTAAATTTGAGGGTTCACAAAGATCAAACGTTGGATACTTTGTGAAAGTCAAGAGTCTACTACAATTAGTTCTCATGAGTGGTTTCATCCTCATCTAATCAGAGAACATCATTTTCATCTTAAAAACCTACTACACTATAGCAATTTATTAATACTTATTAAGTGCCTTTGAGAAAAGTAACTTAGTGACCAACCATAATTTAGCTTAAAATTATGATCAGGTTCTTTTAATGAACTTATATGCTTTTCATATTAAGGTAGGGTGACTTAAATATTTTTAAAAGAACAATTCATTACACTTTTGTTTGATCATTTCAAATGCTGTGCTTCCAAATTCATTGCTATTAAAATAATCAAGATCAACATACCCTAAGATCTGTTTAGAAAATCTGGCCATTTAGTACAACCATTCCAAGCAATTATAGTTTGAATTTCTTAAGGAGTTTTTTGGGAAATCTTGCAAAACAATTTAAGGAAGGAAGGATAAACCAACCTGATGGCTGACTTTGAAAGAGCCACCAATAAATGTCATCAGTAAGAGGAGATTTCTAGCACTACATGAAAGGTTTCAGGTTTTCCTAAGTATCTGAGATATTCAAGAGTCAAACTGCTCTCATACTAAAACTACAATTTAAAATAGAAAAAAGAAACTATTCTTGAGGCAAGATGAGAACTAAAATATTAGATACTGGATTTGCAGAAGTCACACACTTTTACTATTTTGTTGGTAAAATGATATGCTAGAACATCTTTTAGCCATTTAAATGCCTAATAATTTCAGGCATTTATCGTTATTCTTTTCTCAATATGGAGACTAAAGAGACAGAGATTAAGTAAAATGTGCAAGATTCCATGATGAGTGGAAAAAATGGAATGATAAAGTAAGAAAAACTATAGTGGAAAAGGTGAAGGTAGCAGAGAAATGTTAAGAAAACCAAGTAGAAATGGAGAATGCAGGATTAAAGGTATAAATAGAATCCATAGAGAAAACACAATGAATCTTAAATGTAAGCGAATTTCAAAATAATTTCACATTTTGTCTTTAATTATGTACTGACATTGTTTGTCACTTTGTCATTTAATTTAGCTTGTACAACACCTCCAAACATCTTAAGGTAAAATTCATAGCCTAAGTCTTAAATCTTCTGGAGAGCTCCCTTAACAATATTAATGCTCTATCTATTTCTTCCTCTTACTTTAGTTAAGGTAGAGAAGTCAAGGGAATATATACTTAACATCCTAATGGATTACAGAAAGAGTCAAGTGCTTGGGAAGCTAAGAAAAGAGAAAATGTGACCTCCTAGAAAGCTATTTTCTCTCAAATTTAATTTATGGGATCTTTGTATTATATACACAGTATACACTTACTTATATGACCAGAGACACAGCAATCAGAGAAGTAAAAGTATATTTATTATCTATTTTCTATTTAACAAATATTAAAGTAAGGGTTTTTTTCTCAATCATTAGAAATAACATTAGTATTTCAGATCTTGAGTTATTGGAAAATGATAAAAAAAAAGGGGGGGGAGGGATAGAAATGATCAATGTTGCAGTTCAGTGCTGCATGAATGAAAATGCTCATGGTCATTGTTTGATGTGGTTGACAAGACAAGCTCCATGTTTTAGAAACTCCCTTCCCTTGACCTTATTCAACAGAAGACAAGATAACTTGATTCATTTTTCCCCTCTTTACATTCTTTTGCTGTTTTCTCTTGCTTTAAAAACTGTGGATGTTAGAAAACTTTTTTTGTTTTTCCAGAAATCTCTCCCACTTCCAGGGATTCATCTATCACTTCTGGATTATTTCACAAATATTTATCTGACTCTGAGTTTTCTGCCAAACTCTTCATAATTTTCTAAAAGCTTGCTATTTCAATTTACTTTCATTCCATCACCTCAAATTCAACATTTCTAAAACTCAATTCATGACATGCCAGTCTCAATAACTCTTTAAAGATTACCTTTTTCCAGATCATTTACAACTAAAGCACCCTCCAGAAGGATCAGTGTTGACAAATCTCCACCAAACACTGCTTTCACTATGTCACTGTGCTATGCTGTCGCTTCAGTTGTGTCCGACTCTTTGCAACCCCATGGACTGTAGCCTGCCAGGCTCCTCGTTCCATGGGATTCTCCAGGCAAGAATACTGGAGTGGGTTGCCATGCCCTCCCCCATCACTATATCACATCCCTATCAGAAACCTTTAACAACATCTACTGCCTAAACCATAAAGTACAGACTCAAGAGCTTGACATTTTGGGCTCTATACAACTGGCATCACTTCATGGGAAATAGATGGAAAAACAGTGGAAACAGTGTCAGACTTTATTATTTTGGGCTCCAAAATCACTGCAGATGCTGATTGCAGCCAGGAAATTAAAAGACGCTTACTCCTTGGAAGGAAAGTTATGACCAACCTTGATAATATATTGAAAAGCAGAGACATTACTTTGCCAACAAAGGTCCGTCTAGTCAAGGCTATGGTTTTTTCCCGTGGTCATGTATGGATGTGAGAGTTGGACTGTGAAGAAAGCTGATCGCCGAAGAATTCATGCTTTTGAACTGTGGTGTTGGACAAGATTCTTGAGAGTCCCTTGTACCGCCAGGAGATCCAACCAGTCCATTCTAAGGGAGATCAATCCTGGGTGTTCATTGGAAGGACTGATGCTAAAGCTGAAGCTGCAATACTTTGGCCACCTCATGCGATGAGTTGACTCACTGGAAAAGACTCTGATGCTGGGAAAGGTTGGGGGCAGGAGGAGAAGGGGACGACCGAGAGTGAGATGGCTGGATGGCATCCCCGACTCTGTGGACATGAGTTTGAGTGAACTCTGGGAGTTGGTGATGGACAGGGAGGCCTGGCATGCTGTAATTCATGGGGTCGCGGAGAGTCGGACACGACTGAGCGACTGAACTGAACTGAACTGAACTGACAACTGGCAATGTATATTTTTTAGCCCTTCAATCTCTTAATGTTCCTTTAATGTGACACCTGTATGCTGATCAAAACAAACTACTGAATATTTACTCTTGCCTAACCAATCTCACAATTTCCCATCTCTACATCTTTGATGACATCTTTTGAAAATTTCTCCATCAAAAATCACCCTTTACGTTCTCTACTGAATTCTCTTTCTTTAAGCCTAACATAGATGCTTGTCGTTGTTCAGCCGCTAAGTCCGCCTCTTTGAGACCCTATGGACTGTAGCACGCCAGGTTCTTCCATCCTTCACTATCTTCCAGAGTTTGCTCAAATTCATGTCCATTGAGTCAGTGATGCTAACATCTCATTTTTGCCACCCTCTTTCTTTTTGCCTTCCCTGGTGGGAAGGACTTTCCTGGTGGCTCAGATGGTAAAGTGTCTGCCTACAATGCAGTAGACCTGGATTTCATCCCTGGGTCAGGAAGATCCCCTGGAGAAGGAAACTGCACCCCACTCCAATATTCTTGCCTGGAAAATCCCATGGATGGAGGAGCCTGGTAGGGTACAGTTCACAGGGTCACAAAGAGCTGAACAAGACTGAGACTTCACTTTCACTTTCTTTTTGCCTCCAGTCTTTCCCAGAATCAGAGTTTTTTCCAGTGAGTTAGCTCTTTGCATCAGGTGGTCAAAGTACTGGAGCTTCAGCTTTAGCATCAGACCTTCCAATGAACACCCAGGACTGATCTCCTTTAGAATGGACTAGTTGGATCTCCTTGCAGACCAAGGGACTCTCAAGAGTCTTCTCCAGCACCACAGTTCAAAAGCATAATTCTTTGGCGATCAGCTTTCTTCACAGTCCAACTCTCACATCCATACATGACCACTGGACAAACCATAGCCTTGATTAGAAGGACCCTGGTTGGCAACGTAATGTCTCTGCTTTCTAATATGCTATCTAGGTTGGTCATAACTTTCCTTCCAAGGAGTAAGCGTCTTTTAATTTCATGGCTTCAATCAGCATCCACAGTGATTCTGGAGCCCAAAAAGATAAAATCTGACACTGTTTCCACTGTTCCCCCATCTATTTGCCATGAAGTGATGAGGACAGATGCCATGATCTTAGTGTTGTGAATGTTGAGCTGTAAGAATAACTATCATCAAAAAGACAAGAAATGGTAAATGTTGACAAGGATGTGGAGAAAAGGCAATCCTCATACATGATTAGTGGGAATGAAAATCAGCACAGCCACTATGGACAACAGCATGGAGGTTCCTCAAAAAATTAAAAGTAGAACTACAATACAATTCAGCAATTCCATTCCTGGGTATTTATACAAAAAAAATTGAAAACATGAATTCAAAAGGATATATGTACCCTGATGTTTATAGCAACATTACTTATAATAGCCAAAATGTGGAAACAACCTAAGTGTCCATTGACAGATGAATGGATATACATTTACATGTGTGTGTGTGTTTGTGTGTGTGTGTATAGACATCCATCATAAAAAGAATGAAATCTTGCCATTTGTGATAACATATATGGACCTGGAGGGTATTATGCTTAATGAAATAAGTCAGATAAAGGCAAGTATTGTATATTTTCACTTATATATGGAATCTAAAAGAACAAAATAAATAAACAAATATAACAAAATAGAAACAGACTCACAGATACAAAAAACAAACTAGTGGTTAACAAAAGGGAGAGGGGTGGAATGAGGTGAAAAATAGGTGAAGGGATTAAGAGGTACAAATTGCCAGTTATAAAACGAGTAAATTACAAGGATGTAATGCACAGAACATTCACTGGAATAGACTCTGATGCTGGGAGCGATTGGGGGTAGGAGGAGATGGGGACGACAGAGAATGAGGTGGCTAGATGGCATCACCGACTCGATGGACATGAGTTTGAGTGAACTCCGGGAGTTGGTGATGGACAGGGAGGCCTGGCATGCTGTGGTTCATGGGGTCGCTAAGAGTCGGACACGACTGAGTGACTGAACTGAACTGAACTCAATGCACAGAACAGGGGATATTGTCAACACTTTATAAGAACTTTATATGGTGTGTAATCTATAAAAATCAAATTACAATGTTGAACATCAGAGTCTACATATTGTAAGTCAACTATACTCAATAAAATAAGATAAAACAAAATACTTATAGCACTTTCTGGTTACCACAGCACATCCACTGTGGTTTGATATTTGTGTGCAAGTCTTACTGTCTACTCAGCCAAATCATAAGTCCCTGAGGATATTACACATTATAAATACTCAGTTTTCATTGAATGAATGAAGGTTTTCCCACTTCCCACCTCCTCCTACTCTCAATTCAGCTCAATCTCTCCTCATTCATTGTTCCAGCAGGTATTTATGGAGCTCTATTATTCAGCAGGCACTGGAGATAAGCAGGACATACATGATCCCTGCTGTCAATAGAGCTCACAATCTAGCATGGAAGACAAACATTAAAATATAAGTTTGTGTGTGGCAAGTGTGACATATACATGTTGTGGAAGCCTACAGGAAGCAGACATACTCTTCTGCTAACTACTAAGTCACTTCAGTCATGTCCGACTCTGTGCGACCCTATAGACAGCAGTCCACCAAGCTCCCCATCCCTGGGATTCTCCAGGCAAGAACACTGGAGTGGGTTGCCATTTCCTTCCCCAATGCATGAAGGTGAAAAGTTAAAGTGAAGTCACTCAGTCGTGTCCGACCCTTAGCGACCCCATGGACTGCAGCCTACCAGGCTCCTTTGTCCATGGGAGTTTCCAGGCAAGAGTACTGGAGTGGGTTGCCATTGCCTTCTCCGAGACATACTCTAGTTAGTACAAAAAAACCTCATTGTTGCTTTCTTATAAATTAGACACATTTCATATCATAGCAAATAGTGAATTATGACAATTATGACCAAATAAAAGGTAACATATAATGCTTATCATAACCTTGTATTAAATACAAATTTCCTGGTGTTGGTTGTAATAGAAATCATTGACTAATTCAACATAAGGACAAGGATATATGCTGGTTACTTTATATAGTATTTTTTTTAGTCTTTACAATCTCGCAAGGTAGATATCTTTATTCCTACCTAAGAATAAGATACGGAGAAGGCGATGGCACCCCACTCCAGTACTCTTGCCTGGAGAATTCCATGGACGAAGAAGCCTGGTGGGCTGTAGTCCATGGGGTTGCAAAGAGTCGGATACGACTGAGCGACTTCACTTTCACTTTTCACTTTCATGCATTGGAAAAGGAAATGGCAACCCACTCCAGTATTCTTGCCTGGAGAATCCCAGGGGCGGCAGAGCCTGGTGGGCTGCCGTCTATGGGGTCGCACAGAGTCGGACACGACTGAAGCGACTTAGCAGCAGCAACAGAAGAATAAGATAAGGAAATAGGCTTCAAGAGATTCAGTTAATCTACCCAGAGTCTTATAAATGGAGACGAAAGATAGGCTTCAGGCTCCAAAATGGATATCTCTTGTTCTCCATGCCATGAGTAAACTGTTCTAAGTTTTCCACACAAGTGCATTTAGCAATGACGGACTGGATATCTCAGACCCTCCTCCACAGGGTGTAGCCTTGTGCATCTGGCCACATGCAGCAACATCATAATATTTTAAGAAGCATTTTATTCTATAAAATTCCTATAAGACTATCTATTTCACTCTTCCTTTTAAAAAATATTCTTTAGTAGAATAGGAAATCCGAAAAGATGATGCTGTGAAAGTGCTGCCACTCAATATGCCAGCAAATTTGTTTAATAAACTCAGCAGTGGCCACAGGACTGAAAAAGGTCAGTTTTCATTCCAATCCCAAAGAAAGGCAATGCTAAAGAATGCTCAAACTACCACACAATTGCACTCATTTCACACGCTAGTAAAGTATAATACTCAAAATTCTCCAAGTCAGGCTTTACCAGTATGTGAACTGTGAACTTCCAGATGTTCAAGCTGGTTTTAGAAAAGGCAGAGGAACCAGAGATCAAAATGCCAACATCTGTTGAATCATCAAAAAAGCAAGAGAGTTCAGTAAAAATCTATTTCTGCTTTATTGACTATGCTAAAGCCTTTGACTGTGTGAACCACAAGACACTCTGGGAAATTCTTAGAGAGATGGGAATACCAGACCACCTGACCTGCCTCGAGAAATCTGAATGCAGGTGAGGAAGCAACAGTTAGAACTGGACATGGGACAACAGACTGGTTCCAAATAGGGAAAGGAGTACATCAAGGCTGTACATTGTCATCCTGCTTATTTAACTTAAATGCAGAGTATATCATGAGAAACACTGGGCTGGATGAAGCACAAGCTGGAATCAAGATTGTTGGGAGAAATATCAATAACCTCAGATATGCAGCGGAGAAGGCAATGGCAACCCACTCCAGTACTCTTATCTGGAAAATTCCATGGATAGAGGAGCCTGGTAGCCTGCAGTCCTACCATATCAATAACCTCAGATATGCAGATGATACCACCCTTATGGCAGAAAGTGAAGAAGAACTAAAGAGCCTCTCGATGAAAGTGAAAGAAGAGAGTGAAAAAGTTGGCTTAAAACTCAATATTCAGAAAACTAAGATCATGGCATCTGGTCCCATCACTTCATGGGAAATAGATGGGGAAACAGTGGAAACAGTGGTTGACTTTATTTTTTGGGCTCCAAAATCACTGCAGATGGTGATTGTAGCCATGAAATTAAAAGACACTTACTCCTTGGAAGGAAAGTTATGACCAACCATGACAGCCTATTAAAAAGCAGAGACATCCCTTTGCCAACAAAGGTCCGTCTAGTCAAAGCTATGGTTTTTCCAATGGTCATGTACGGATGTGAAGGTTGGACTGTAAAGAGCGCTGAGCACCAAAGAATTAATGCTTTTGAACTGTGGTGTTGGAGAAGATTCTTGAGAGTCCCTTGGACTGCAGGGAGATCTAACCAGTCCATTCTAGAGGAGACCAGTCCTGAATATTCATTGGAAGGACTGATGCTGAAGCTGAAACTCCAATACTTTGGCCACCTGATGTGAAGAACTGACCCCTTGGAAAGGACCCTGATGCTGGGAAAGATTGAAGGCAGGAGGAGTAGGGGACGACAGAGGATGAGATGGTTGGATGGCATCACTGACTCAATGGACATGAGTTTAAGTAAACTCTTGGAGTTAGTGATGGACAGGGAGGCCTGGCGTGCTGCAGTCCATGGGGTCGCAAAGACTCGGAGACGACTGAGTGAGTGAACTGCTGACTGAGAATGGGAAAATGAGGACCACAAAGGCATAGTCTGTCCTTGATAGTTGTTTTCAAATCAAACTCTCTTTTAAGTTTAGGATAAAAATATAAATAACTGCTTATTTTTAATATACATAAAACATAGCAAAAAACACCTTCTAAAAGTTCTTTTTAAATATTCTGCATCACAGTAAATTGTCCATCTCAAAGCCATATTGCAGATTTCTTGCTTATATTTCTTTCAGTATTTGGAATAAAATGTGTTTTATCTTCTAATTCCTATAACAAGAATTCAGAAACCAATGTTGGAAGGAAGTATTCAATTTCATTCTTTAGCAGTGCATGGATAGACTGTAATAATTTTCTAAAATATATTTATCAGTGTTCAATTCTATAACTCACAGAGTTAATATTTTATTCCAGGATAAATATTTCACCCCAGGTTAAATATTTCATTATTTACATATTATAATTTATTTTTTATTTTTTCCCTGGAATATGAAATTTTAGAAATTCTGATTAGTTCACTGCAGAATTTCAAGTAAATGCATGGTAAAATAACTCCTTAGAAAGGTTACATTTTTTTCCTAAAGGAACATATAAAATTATTTCAAGGCATTAAATAAAGCTTCCTTAGATGTTATATAAAATGACACTTGTACCATGATTTTCATACATATGAGATTTGATACTTTGATTTCAAAGCATTATTTTTGGCTATGGTATATTAATGAAGTGCTTTATAACTGAAAACAAACAAACAGATAAACAAACATAATTCTTATGCATAAGCCAATATCCAACATGATACAACTAACCCTGAAAAATTAGATGCCTATCACTCACTCCAAAAAAAGTGAAATACTTTTTAACCACAGAATATTATATTTTGTCCATCAGGTAGCCCAATGTCTTTGTTTTCAAGATGTTCAGTGACCTCCTCAAACTTATATAACTCACTTGTGCCAGAGTCAGAATAAGACCTCTAGGTTTAATTCACTTTGGCCTTTTACTATTCCATTCTCGAACTATTTAACACAGAATTATAAAAAATTTTAAATGACCTATTGGGAAAGAGAACCTTATATAAGATACCTACAATGAAGGAAGTGATTACAATGCTATATACTAATATTCATCTAAATAGCAAAGCAATGGCATTTACCTTAAATTTACGTCTCTGCTCTGCACAGCTGTTGAAGAACCACAAGTCTGTCTCATGGCTGTAAATGTAACAAGAACAATAATGCGACCAATTTTCATACCTAAACTAAATTAAGTAGATTTGTCATAGGCTAGAAAATTGATAATGAATTTCACAAAAACTTTTTAAGTTACAGATTATGGAAGTGTGCATGTGTGTTTATGCAGAAGTGTTTGCGTGTATGTTTGTGCACGCACAGACATGTGTGTGCATTTACTGTTTTTAATAATCTGGAAATTAGTTTTATGAAATTGAAAGTATTACATATTATCCTTTGGCTAACTTTTCTCATTATGGAACATCATGAGTACATCAGGTCTAAAAGTGTAAGTAGTAGATATAGATAAATAAAACAAATGAGAGGCTTCGGCTGTTATTAGATTATGTTTTTCTGGGATACATAATAAGAACATAAAGAACATATGGTAATTTTTAGGTTAATATCAGCTCCCATTTGCATCACAATCTTTATATATTATTCACCAATATGTCATTTACCAATGTACCTACTGACTGGACCTATTCAATTGGTGTTTCATGTAATGAATATAATATGCAAACATGTTTCAAACACATATATTCAGATATCTATACATGAAAGTGAAATCGCTACTATGATCGGTACTCAAGCTTGTCAGATATGATTTTCTTCTTTCCATTTTGCATTAGATATGCTAATATCTATGCCATGTGTAGCACAAAAACCTGAAAAAGTGTAAATGAAAAAGGAATAGTAGATAAATACTAGTCTGCTAGAAATATTCTCTCTGCCATGTCACACTTCAAATCTGGCTACCACTTTTAAACATTTAAAAGAAATTCAGTTGTATATAACAAAGCAACCAAATATTGTTCTTGTGACTTGAGCCATTAAAACAGATTCTTTAAAAAAATCTGTCCTTTCTTTCAAATGTTATAAAATCATTCTCTATCAAAACTATGTTTTAAAATAAAAACCACATATCTCTTTTGGTCTTCTAAAAATATGCCTGATAAAATACAAACCACCACCATCTATTATTAACACCAAATAGTTTGCCTTGAAGTAGATTTTGAAACATTTTAAATTATCCTTTTTTTAATCCTAAAAGATAATCTACACTAACTCCCTTATGAAAGGTTGATTAAACTCTTAGGTAAGTAAAAAAAGAAGTAGGCTGTGAGAGAATCATGGAATTTTTAAAGTATTACTTTCATATTAAATGGTTAAAATTTTTAACAGAAACATTTTACCCTTTTCTTTAACATAAGTGGAAAATAGTGCAACGCACATTAAACAGTATTTGTAGATGCAAAGATAAGCATTACCTTATATCTCCTTTTGACAAATGTGTAAGCTAGTATAAAATGCTATCAGATTTTTATTAGATTTTTAATACAATCCCAGCATGTTTCCAGTTGCTAAGCTTATCAAGAACTACGAAATACTAACATTGTAGACTCATATTAATTGCAGTGCATATTTTGGTGAAAAATGCATCTTCATTCATTATTTAAAAGTTTTTATTCATAAAAACCAACTAAATCTTCAGTCTTATGACATTTTGGCATGAGATCCCACTAAAAATACAAAGCAACAATAAAATGCTACAGTTTTAAAATATGTACAATGGATATGTATTCTAAATAATATGAATCACAAAACATTAAATATAAGTGACACAATGAATGTTTGTGGAGATGATTAGCAACTGAAATTGTTAAAAGGTATTTATAATACTGTTAATCACCCTTTGGTGGTGATAAAATTGAAGAGCTCTGCTCAAAATTTTATTTAAACAACATTTGGTACATGACATTATGTGTGTATATGTATTTTCCAAGAAAAAAAAAAAGTAAATTTTAGCTAAATAAAGTAGCACATTTTGCCTTCCAATACAACAAGAAAAAAAGAAAGCAGAAAATCTAAAGCCCAGCCATTCTTTCCAAAGATACCGTGGTAACCAACAATAAAGAAACTTCTCCTGGACTTAGCTTTGGAGAGTAACAACTTAGTATTTTGTCTGTTTTGTCAAGAGCTATGATAAAAATAGAATTAGGACAATATGTAGTGTTTTTTAGGT